>NW_016826690.1:1214368-1222219 GCF_001698545.2 Rhinopithecus bieti
GGGAGGGATTGCATTGGGGAGTTATACATGATATAAATGATGAATTGATGGGTGCTGACGAGTTGATGGGTGCAGCACACCAACATGGCACAAGTATACATATGTAACAAACCTGCACGCTATGCACATGTACCCTAGAACTTAAAGTATAATAAAATAAAATGAATTAGGGAAAGGTAGGTATATGTAAAATCAGTGATGGGTGGGGATCAATCAGAAGAAAGCACATCAAATGAGAAGTTGGGTTCTCAATCCAGTCCGTAGATTTGACTTGTAGCTTTGCTTTCAGGCTTTAAACTGTCTTTGACTTGGAGGCAGGATTTCACTGGGGACCTGCCACTACCTGCCTAGTCATTTGTCTGCCTCCTGCCACTATCAACACCTCACGAGTTTCGATAATCATTAGTTTTTTTTTTTAATTCAACAAATATTTATTGAACAGCTACTATTTTTTATATTTTAGACACTGTTTTAAGCACTAGGAAAGAATATGGCAGTGAATAATATAAACATGTCTGTCCTCATGAAGCTTATATTCCAAAGGAAGAAAAAGGCAACATACAAGAGAAATTAGAAAAATATATACTGTGATAAGTATTGGTAAAGTAGTAAAGAAAAAACAATCACGGAATGGAAACACGAAGTCTAAAGACTGTGGGTTTGGATAAAATGGTCTAAGCATGTTTTCCCATGACATAACTTTTGAGTAAAGGCTGATAAATGTTTGCTGAGTGAGACAGGTATAAATAAAAACAGTAAGACATTTAAGTGCAGAGTTCAATTTAACATTTTATTTATAGAGCACGTGCTATATGTAAGGTTCTCAAGTACCCAATGGGAAAATACTAAGATAAAAGTGTATCTGCACTTAAAATATCATATATATTTGTTAATACATAATTGATCACTTTAGGTAAAAGTAAATTCATATTTTTAGAGTTCTTTTAAATTATCTTTAAATTCCCAAAGTAATACTGGAATTTGAAGTAGTTTATTCACCTTACTGAACCTCAGTATCCACTTTAAAAATGAGGATTTTCAATGAGCAATAAGATTCTGTATCTATCATGGGAATACAGTACTGATAAATGGTGAAGCAGATAATTTTTTCTCACTTTGTAATGGTGACTTTACTGTCTAAAATCTAAGCTAATTATATAATTATCCAAATGGAAAAATATGCTATAATTAGTTGTAGACATTTATTCATAAATATGATTTTTTTCTTTCAATCTTTTAAAATATTCTTTCTAGAGTGTGTGTTAGTATAAAAGAGGCATAAGATTTGCAAAGCCACACTCTGAGTGTCCCCAAAAAACAAAACAACAAGAAACAAAAAAACCCAAAGATGAGTCTAAAATTTAGAAGCCTGCTTATATTAAAACTAATAACCCTCTATGTACCACTAAATAATTCTAACTACAAGAAGACTTCACTGGCATTCAGAGCATGGAATTTCATCACAGAATGGAATCTTGTAATTGCTCCTTTTAACCCACACCGCGTGAGCTTTGGAGGGTTGGGTTCTGCTCACTTCTCTGGTGTAATAACATAACAATGCTCATGGGAAGTGTATCATCATGTTTTCTTCTTTTAAGGAAAAAAAAAATGATCCCAAAGTAAAGAGAAATCAGAAAGTAAGTTTTATTTCCTTTAATATATTATATATATTTTTTTCTCATGGGAACTTTTGCAACTCAGATTAGGGCGTTTTGGAATTCTTATCTGGGCCACAGTGTCAAGAGACTGACTCCCCAAAGATTAACTCCCCAAAGGGTACAATGTTGACTCACACGAAGGATGCACACGAAAGGGTCTGTCACTTCGGTAATTGGAGAGCATTTCTAGAGGGGAGTCCAGGCACCCATCAAAACATTCCTACTCTCTTACAAACCCAATGCTGTTAGTGAATCTTCTATGGATTCAGAAGCTGAGATGAAACTAATGCCTCATATCTGCGGATACAAAAGAAGTAAAGAAAATACTGATTTTTTTTTATTTTGAGTTGGAAATTGTACAGTCAGCCTCTACCTACTTCGTGAAACAAAATTTCTCACAATTTCCAGAAAAAGATAATTCATCTTCTATTACGTGTCTGCTTGTGGGAAGTTCTATATAAGCCCGCAGAAAGTGATACCTCACTGAAACTCTGTATCCTTAATCTAAAGATATGAGGATGCAAAAATGGCTGTGACTGTTGGAAAAATAAGAGAAGCTTATTATCTTGTTTTATTTTCTGAATTCCAAGATATTAAAACTGCTCTGATTTTCTATAGCTAAGAAACACAATGTCTCTAGAAAGGTGGTGATTTGAACGTGAGTAAAAACAAACATGAAAAGTTATTTTGCTAGTTTTCATCCTTGTGCACACAATGGTGCACTGCCAATTGGAAATGTTTGCTAAGCCCAAATACATATAAAAGGTTGAGAGAAGACGGGGGTTGTGGGGGTGGCGTGCTGGAGGGGGGAGAGAGAGAGAGAGCGAGAAAGAGAGAGAGAGAGAGAGAGAGAGAGAGAGAGAGAGAGAGAGAGAAAGCATGAGTAACTAATACGATTTCCAAAATGTAAAAATAGAATTTGACAAGCCAACATTCACTTGGCAAATACTGTGCCCTTCCTCACATTCATCTTGCTCATAAAAATGTCTTTGGGAAACTATTTTATTAAGGTTATACATCACAAATCAATCCACCTTTTAAACATTTGGAGTTTCATCTGAGTTCCTTGGTTCTTCCTTTGAGTTGTTATTCTAAACATCAATTTGTAAATCTTTTCATATCTTCTTAAGCAGGTGTGAAACCAACTCCTTTGGCAGAATTCCAAAAGCAACTTGTAAGCAACTCTAAAACAGATGAGTATATGCAAGATTCAGGCTTCATCTCTGCACAGAGATGAGTGAGAACTAATGTTCATGATTGTTTCATCTTGCTTTAGTTTTTCAGTTGCTTTATTTGTTTTTAAATAAACTGTATTGTGTATATTGAAGCTATACAACATGATGTCATATGATATGCATATACAGTAAAGTGTATATTATAGGAGAACAAATTAAAATATCCATCATCTTAAACATTTTTTCCTTTTGTGGCATAAGCAGCTATAATCAACTCATTTAACAAAAATCCTGAATGCAATAAAATATTAATAAATATTTTCTGTGATTTTATTTGAAGTAGTTAGTCTACAAATATTTACTAGGTCTTTATTTCTTCTGAGTAAACAACATCAAACAAAATGAGATTTGTGATGTAATGAATACTTGAGTAATCTAAGAGCAATTTAAGGATAAGTCTATAATCCAGGCAGACACATTTAAATAACAACCCTTGTAAATAAAGTAGTAAAAGGAAGCACACGCTTTCTAACTTACTTTCCTTGAAGTGAACTCAGTTTGAGATCAGTCTTGAACATGACATTTTCTTTTTATCTATATACCTCCATTTATCCACAAGTATTAGGTCAAAATTGATTTTAGCAACAGAATAAAGCTCTGTAGGTTCTGTTCAATGATGTCAAATCTATCCCTGGCAAGTGTCCCATTTTTGCTCTTCCTGGATAGCATGGTTTCAAAAAAATCTAGAAAATGAAATATTCTATAACGCAGAAGTTCAATAGTGTTGAATCTCTAAAATGAGTAAATTGTTTTGGAGTCATATTTGTGTCTTGAATCACTTTAAACATTTTGAAAACAAAATGTGGTAGATTTTGAAAAAGGTTGTATTGTTATTTCTGTTGTGGTTAAGGCGGTGCTTCCTGGAGTGATCTAAAAAGAACTTATGAGGAGGTGAAATAAGAGAACTAGAAAACAGAAGACAGCATGTTTCTAATCCCAGAAATTAGGTTTCTGAGACAGGTAAGGAAAATAAAGAGCCCAGGTTTACAAAGTTGATAAAGAGCAAGGATTATTAAAGGTAGTTAAGACAGCTTCACTTTCTCATCTAGCATCTCAAGGCATCCACATTGTCTCTGGGTGTGTTCTTGCTAAAACAGACACTTAAAAGTTTATTACCGAGAAAAGGAAAGAGAATAAGATAAAATACACAGTCTTTTGAAAACATCTGCTCAATTTTATTGACAAAGTTCACCATGCATTTCAATATAGAATGGGGAAACATTAAATTAGCTATTATTTGCAAAAGAAAAATGTTTTGTATGAGGGAGAAAACAACCCTATATATTGAGTACAGTGTGCCCTGCTTCAGTGGTAGGTGCACTAAAATCTCAGACTTCACCACTATACAATTCATCCATGTAACCAAAAACCATTTGTATCCCCAAATCTATTGTAGTAAATAAAAAAATTTTAAAAATTAAAATGGTTTGTATGTAGTAAAACACTAAAAGTTATGAAAATATTAAATAATATTATTTTAAGGAGTGAAAAATAAAATAGTTTCCCTGAAAGCATAAAGAATATCTTTAAAATTCTGTTACAGAAGATTTACTTATAAATTTTTTTAACGAAATGAAGTAGCATTGATACCCTGTCTACAGAACAGCATAAGACTTGAATCTGAAAGGCAAATAACCAACAGTCAGGAGGGTATAGTACAGTGTGATATATGTATGACTGCTATAGATTCATTTACACTGATTGAAATACATGTTCTAATTAACCTGAGTGTGGGTCTCAAAGGATTCCTGTTCAACTGTTACACTGCAATGTATTCTACTCACTTTATATTTAAGTATACCCCCTTTAAAAGGTAGAATTCTTTAAAATACATTTACTACACAGGCAATTTGATTAATATATGTTTTTATTTTCCCTTCAAAAATAATTCGATGAGCTATCTTATGAAGGCAATGCATCTGCACATTTAGGAATATGTTCCAAATCTAGTGTATGTTTCCATGAGCATTTACCAACTGCATGTAACCCTCACAGCAAAAGCTAAACAAGATTAGTGATTCCCAACTACCGGAGGATAAAATCAATTTATCATCCATTCTAGCAGAAGCCATGGAGTTTTATAAGTGATTAAATTGAAGGAGGCGCTTTGGGCAATGTAGAAATAGAGCATTTCTTGATAAAATTATGACTGAGGTTGTCAAATCTGTGATACGCCTGTGATGCCGGCTCGGCAGGTCAGCTCCTCTGGGACCCTAGTTACAATGTCATTTTCTTATGTTTGACATGTCTCTGGATCCAAGGGAGAGAACAGATTTCCCAAAACAACCCTTTATTGTTTTCTCATTTCCATGTAGAGTAGGTAAAGCATACATTACATATTTGTGTGTTCGCTTCTAATTAAGGTTTGTTCTAGCTGATCATAGAATAGAGACAATAAACATTCATGATGTGGGGGAAAGTTAACTGGATTATATCAGGCGAATTGTTTGTGTCTAGGCCTTTCCTCTGATAATTAGTCACCTTATGACCTTAGGTGAATCACTTTTATCTCCTCATTTTCAGTTTCCTCCCCTGCAAAATAATGAAGGCAAGCAGAATCAAATGGAAGGTTTTTGCCACCTCTAACAGGTCTTTTTTTTTTTTTTTTTTTTTTTTTTTTGCCTTGGTAAAGCATTACAATACAAGCATTAAATTTACTTTTGTATAGTGAGTATTTTCGGGATGAGAACAGCATGGGGATAAATGTATGCTCGGTTTTTTTTAGGTTGAATGGTAACCTTAAATTTTTTGTTGTTGTTATTTCCATTTGCATTCCAAGACTAGCTTGTGCAGAAGTGTAGATGATGGTGAAGAAATGAGAAAGGGTAAGGCAGGAGGATAAAGACATAGGAGAGTAAACAAGGTAGGCTTATGGGTACAAGTGGTAAGGCCAAATCACCTTCTTCAAAGGTAGGCCTCAAAAAACACCTTGCTGGAATTTCAAAAGAGGGTCAAAAAAGAGGAAAATGAGCAGCAAATATCTACTCAGCCAAATTGTGAGTACTGGATTAGGAGGGAGTGTGGAGTGAGGCTCCTTCCTACATCTTATATTTGCCGGGTCTAAACAGAGGCCCTGAATGTGCCTTGATTGCGGATGGCAAAAAAGTGTGAACGCTCTGTTGAAAGGGACATCGCCATAGCCCTTCACTGCTTGATGCGTGTCTCCAAGTGTATTTGTAACCCATGCAATGTGAAGAAAACGTAGAGCCTTCTTGGGTGATGATCAAGTCTGCTAAGCCTCAATGGTCTCTAGACGTGGCTGAGTTCAGGTGGAGATGACTTTCTCAAAAATGCACAGTGTGCCTGGACATGTGCTGATGTGTATGTGGAAACGTGCTAAAGGAAAGGAAAGTTAGAAACATAAGAAGCTCTCCATCTACTTTGTCAGTTCCTTGAGTTTTAAAAATCGATGTTTTAAGAGACATTCACCCATTTAGCAAATGATGGTAAATACACTGAATTCAATCCTGTCTGGTTTATGGCTATTAAAACAATGACTTGACTTCCCTTTTGTGATTAGGGAAATTTTAAGGGAGAACAATTGAAACTCAAATAAAAATTACAGTGAACTAGAATAAAATAGCACAAATTAATTCTGCCAGTCAGAAATGAAACATTGTAAGATATCCCTTGTGATCTTCTCAGAAGGGTTTTGTTTTCCAAGGCTCTGGCAAGCTGATTGGAGGCTATTGCCTTCCTGGTTTTCACTTACTTCATCCCCCAAAAGTCTTCTTTTTTTCCCATAACAATATCAAAGACCAAATCCATGTCTACCAGGCACTTCGTAGACTTTATAATTTATTTCATGGGGATTGAAGAACTATTAGATGATATTTGAGAATAACAGCCAAATGAGCATATTAGACATTCAGGTATAACAAAAATGGAAGTCAGCAGTCCATCTTTAATTTTGTCACATTCTATGGAGTTAAATCATCAGACTGCAGAGCACCTGTTAATGTGTCCTCAGTTCATGAGTTATACAGTTAATCTAATGCCACTTGCCCTACTAAGGGGTAAATTCAGAAACTTCCCATTGGAATTGTACAGTGGGCATTAACCTCTAGGGAATAACAAAGTACACAGTACATGTAATCTCCTTTCCACTTCTTAATGACCCTATTTTATTGTGTTCATTTTACCATCGAGAAAACTGAGGCTCAGAGTGAGCAATGTGTCCATGTGTCTGTCTCTGCTCTTCTTGTACATGCACCTCCTTACCACTTCTGCTTATTGAATCTGGTCTCATAACTTAGTACTTTATCTCCTCTGTTTCTAAATTTGGGTTAAGGTTGTGTCTATTGATTAAAAATCTTAAACACTGAAAAGTATGAATGCACTTAAATTTCCCATTTCTGAAAACATTTACTAGTTTTCTGTTTAAAACGTTGTTTATCTGTATCTGTGGTTTGTATAATCATTTTTATCAAGAGTTGAAGGTAATATATTTTCCAATTAGAAATGTATACTTTAATATTTATTAATAAATAAGTCATATTTTAATATGCTTATGCCTTCCAGTAAATAACACTTTTCTTTTTTTGGAGAATTCAATGATTTTAGCCAACTTCAGGCTTCTTAGTTCCTGATTCTATGGTATAGTTCACCCAAACTTGTCTTCATAAGTAAATCCTTCATAATCTGTATTCATTCTATACTTTCCCTTCTCCAACAAAATTCTTACCTTTCTAGTGTTCTTCTATCCATCAGAATTAAAAGATGTCAAATGGATTCTTATTGAATATTTCATGATGTGATTTCTCAAGTTCTCCCTAAATGATATTTTTCCAGTTATTCTAACATATATATGATTACTTACTTTTAAGTAATATATGGTTACTTACTTTTAAGTAATCATATATATGATTTATATATAAGCATATATACAATTATATATGTATATAATTTACTATACTATATATTTAAGTAATCATATATATGGTTTATATATAAATATA
>NW_016826690.1:1222499-1248748 GCF_001698545.2 Rhinopithecus bieti
TATTCTAACATATATACAATTATATATGTTTATTCTAACATATATCCACAATTACATATATGTTTACTCTAACATATATACACAATTATATATGTTTATTCTAACATATATACACAATTATATATATGTTTATTCTAATATATATAATTGATTACTTACTAAAATACTGTACAAGAGTTGAATAAAAGAAACTAGAGTTAAAATAAAGAAAAAGATACATGGAACTCATAGTAAGAGAAGTTAAAGGTACAATAAGTAATAAATGGCACATAGTCTATATAGATAAAGAATTAATTGAATTCAGAAGCAGGAAATACATCTGCAGATGATGATCTTGGAGAGCCTATCAGTGCAACTAGCATTCACACTGCTTCTAAAAGAAGAAGGATTTGGAAATTTAGACATGAGAAGGAATATCTGAGGAGAAATGATAGCATGAGTCTGCCTAGACCACATCTGCATTTCCCCACAAAGAATGGGACTTCAGGAACTGTGATGAAGAATTTGGGAGCCTCCCTGGCCATCTTCCAATTACTTCATAGAGAGAAACATCAAAATTGCCTCCCCTGTAAGCCTGCCCTAATTTGTTTTGGTTTTGTTCTACAGAGCCCTCCATTTTTAGCAGAAATCACCATAGATTGCAATGCTTGAAACCAGGTTGTATTTTGTGAAAAATACTTTTTGTAAGATAAAACAATTTAATTCACATTACTTAAAATCTATGTGCTTTTACCCCAAGACTCAGAGAATTGGATCAAACTGGACTTTAGAAATGTTCATTTTCAATTCCATTTACAATAAGTAATAAAATTAAGCATTTTAAATTGACTTTTTCTTCGATTCATTTATATACACTGTGAACAAAATAATAAAACAAAGTTGTATAGGAAGAATGTTGCAAAAAAAAATCATGTCAGTTCAGAGTTCATTTAGATAAAGGCCTTTTGAATCATGTTCCTTAGTTTCTGGAGAGGAGAACTAATTTTCACTCCAGTAGATGGTTCATATATCAATTTAAAGAGAGAAAAATAGCACAGAAACACATTTCCAATGGGGTTGAAAAGACTTGGATTAATTTTCTCTCAAGAGCACTAATATGCTAATCTAGCCAAACAGTCTGCTAAATGGTAAGATCAAGAAGTATGATTTATGATGTCATGTTTTTAAAAGTACACATAGTATTCAAAAGAAATCTACGTGTCTCAAAGCAAGTCCTCTACACTCAGCCTTCCGTATAATTTCTTGTTGGCTTGACTTCTTCATATTCCATCTTAAATAGAGTATCTGCACTCTGCCAATGATCTGTCTATTGACATGAATTATGTTTCATTTGTATATATATGTAGAAGCTGCAATTTGAAATCTCTTTTAGTCTTTTAGCTTCACAAAGCAATGCGCATACAGTCACAACTCACTTCTGGGGATAGATTCTGGGAAATTCATCGTTAGGCAATTCTGTCATGCAAACATCATAGAATATTCTTAACCAAACATAGATGATATATCCTACTACACACCTAGCCTACAAACCTGTACATGATGTAACTGTACTTAATACTGAAGGCAACAGTAACACAATAGTATTTGTGCATCTAAACATTTTTAAACATTGAAAAGGTACAGTAAAAATACAGTATTACAATCTGATGAAACCATCATATAAACATTCTGCCACTGACTGGAATATGATGTGGAGAATTACTGTGTATGTGTTCTATACTTGCTGAAACAATATCATATATAACAAAGTAGGACCTTTTTTACACCACCATTTTAAATAAACACTGGCAGACATTATCTTTAGACTAATACCACATATAGTCTCTCTCTAAAAATTTTTGTTTAAGAACAAAAGTTTACTACTAAGAGAATCAAACACAGGAATAGAAGTCAGAAGACAGTTTCACTGTTGTTTAAAAAAAAATTTTTATTTAGATTCACGTACCATAAATCCACCATTATAAAGGGTACAATTTAGTGTACCCTTTTAAGTATATTTTTAAGTATATTTAAGTATATTTTAAGTATATTTAAGTATATTTAAAGATGTCGTACAATCAGTTTCACTATCCTCAAGAAAACCCATACACATCAGACAATCGCTCCCCATTTCTCTGCCCATCTCAGCCCCTTGCAACTATTAATCTAGTTTCTGTCTCTATAGATTTGATATTTCTGGATGTTTCATATGAATGAGATCATGTAATGTGTAGTCTTTTGTGACTGATGTCTTTCACATAATATTTTCAAGGTGCATCTGCGTTGAATGTATTTGTACTTTCTTCCTTTATCAGTGTATGGATATGTATATACCAAAATGGATATACCAATTATGTTTACCCATTTGTCACTTGAAGAAATTTGAGTAGCTTTGACTTTGGGGTCATAATCGATAATGCTACTATAAACTCCATTACAAGTTTTTGTGTGTACATATGGTTTCAATTATCTTGTGTATACATGTAGTAGAATTGCTGGGTCTTATGGTAACTCTATGTTTAACATTTTGAGGAACTGCCCAACTATTCTCTAAACTGGCTGAACTGTTTTCCAGTTCACCAGCAATGTAAGAGTATTATAATTTCTTTGCAGTCTAATATATATCTATATATTTATATGTAAATATATAGATATATTTATAGATATATCTATATAGATAAATATATAGATATATATTTAAACAGAGTTTTGCTCTGTTGCCCAGGCTTGAGTGCAATGGTGCAATCTTGGCTTACTGCAACCTCCACATCCTGGGTTCAAGCGATTCTCCTGCTTCAGTCTCCTGAGTAGCTGGGATTACAGGCACGCCACCACACCTGGCTGATTTTTGTATTTTCAGTACAGACGGGGTTTCACTAATCTATAATTCCGCTAATGTATAATTCCACTAATCTATAAGCCAAATCCCCAAGCCAGCACCACACTGTCTATTATTGTAATTTGGTAGTAAGTTTTAAATTGGAAACTGAGTTTCACAACTTTTATGCCCTAACAACATTTTGACTATTTTGTGTCATTTGTATTCTATATGAATTTTAGAATTAGCTTCTTTTTTTATCCCTCCCCTTGCCCCCACCACACCCCCAAAGGCCCTAGTGTGTGATCTTCCCTCTCCCTGTGCCCATATATTATCATTGTTCAACTCCTACTTATGAATTAGAACAAGTGGTGTTTGGTTTTCTGTTCCTGTGTTAGTTTGCTGAGAATGATCGTTCCCAGGATTAGCGTCCTAATTCTGCTATATGTTCTGCTATAAGCTATATGCCAATTTGAGGAGTATTGCTGTCTTAACACTGTAGCTCTTACAGTCCATAAACACTGAATATTCTTTCATTTGTTTGGGTCTTTAAAAATTTCTTTCAACAACATTTTGCAGTTTTTAGCATACAAGTCTTACACTTTTGTGTGTATGTGTGTGAAATTTATTCCTAAATATTTTCTTTTTTATATCATTGTAAATAAAATTTTGTATTAATTTTATTTTCAGGTTGTTTATTGCTAGTGATTTTTTTATATTGAGGTTGTATTTTGCCATCTTGCTGAACTCATTTATTAATTTGATCTTTTTTGTGTGAATTCCTTAGAATTCCTAAATATCAGATTATGTCATCTGAGAATAGGTGTTACCTAAACAGCAGGGGTTCAGGCTAGGTCCTGCAGCTTGCAGCACAGAAAGCCAATTACTGAGATGATGATCATTGCAAAGGAAGAAGGCTTTAATCAGGAGCTACAGTCAAGGAGATGGGAGTTCAGTCTCAAACCATCTGCTGGGTAGACTAAAAATTAAGAGTTTGTATAGCAGGGAAGAAATGTAACTATATATGAGAAAACAGAGACTTCGTTGCAGGGGAGGTAAGGGAGTAATCATGATAAATGAGCAGACCAGAGTCTCATTGTCTGGTTGCTATAATCTGGTGAGTTTCAGTTCTTTCATACTTTTTGAGAGGGCTGGAGATCTTTTCCTGAGGAAGGAACTCAGATAAAACAAGCATAAGTTTCAAGCTTTAAGACCAGCAGGGTCAATTTCTATGTTTATCCAAAGACAACTGTCTGTGAGACTGTTGGGTTGGCTTCAAAGGTATGGTTTTACTTTTTTCTTCTAATTTGGGTATCTTTAATTTAATTTTCTAGCCTATTTTGTCTGGGCAGGACCACCAATACAGTGTAGAATGGAAGTGGGCAGAACAGATATTTATGTGTTGTTCCTAATCTTCAGAGGAATGCATTTCATTTTTCACCATTAATTATTGTGTTAACTATGAGTTGTTCATTGTTGGCCTTTGTTATTGTGAGGCAACTTGCTTCTATTCTTAGTTTGTTGAGTCTACTTGTCATGAAAGGGTGCCATATTTTGCCAAATTTTTTTTTGTATCTATTGAGATGGTCTTGATGATTTTTTTCTTAATTCTATTGATATGGTATACTATATTCATTGATTTTCATATTCTAAACTAACCTTGCATAATTGATAAAACTTATTTGGTCCTGGTGTATACATTTTTGTATATTTTCTGGATGCAGTCTGCCAGTATTTTGTTGAGTATTTTACATATATATTAATAAGAAATATTGATTCATAGTTTTTTTCTGTGATGCCTTCATATACTTTTGGTATTAAGGTATATAGAACTCAGAGCATGAACTGGGAAGTGTTCTCTTCTATTCTATATTTTGGAAATGTTTGCAAAGGATTACTGTTAATTCTTTAAACATTTGGTAGAATTCACCAGTGAATCTACTTTGGCTTGAAATTTCTGTTGTGGAAAATTTTTTTATTACTAATCCAATGTCCTTATGTGTTTTAGGTGTATTATAATTTTACCTTTCTTCTTGATACAGTTTTGTTAATTTGTGTCTTTCTAGGAATTTGCCCATTTTTCCCAGTTTATCTCACTTGTAGGCATAGGATTTTATATTATTCCTTTTATTTGTAATTAAAATGCTGCTGGGAATGTCTAGTAATATTGCTGTTGACTTCTCCTTTTCAACCTTAAGTCATTTGAGTCTTCTTTCTTTTTCTCTTTGTCAAAGTAGTGTGTTGGATAGTGGCCTTTAAAAATATATGCCCACCTAGAACTTGTGACTGTGAAACATTTGACAAGAGTATTTGCAGATGTAATTAGTTTAAGGATTATGAATGAGATTATCCTGTATTATCAACGTACATCCTAAATTTAATGACAAGTGTCATTATAAGAACAAAGCAGAAGTGATTTGAAACAGACAAAAGAGAAGACTTAGACAAGAGTAGAGGGAAGGCCATGTTAAACTGAAAGCAGAGATTAGAGTTATGTATCAACAAGCCATGTAATGCCTGGGGCTACCAGAAGCTGAAACAAACAAGGAGGTATTTGTTTGTATACCCATTAACCAACCTCTCTTTACTCCTCTCTTTCCCCTATCCTTCCCAGCCTCTGATGACCACCAATCTACTCCTAACTACATGAAGTGAATATTTTTAGCATTATATATAAGTGAGAACATGTGCTATTTGTCTTTATGTGCCTGGCCTATTTTACTTACCATACTGTCTATTTCCATCCAAGTGGCTGCATATAACAGGATTTCATTATTTTTATGGGTAAATAATATTCCATTGTGTGCATATACATATATGTGTGTGTGTGTGAGTGTGTGTGTGTGTGTGTGTACATTTAGGTTGATTCCATAGTTTGGCTGTTGTGAATAGTGCCACAATAAACAGAAGTTCAGATATCTCTTTGATATACTGATTTCCTTTATTTTGGTTATAGAACCAGTAGGGAGATTTCTGGATCATACTGTTGTTCCATTGTTAGTTTTTTGAGAAACGTGTATACTGTTTTCCATACTGGCTCTATTAATTTACATCCTCACCAACAGTGTTCGAGTGTTGCCCTTCTCATCATCCTTGCCAACATTTATTATTTTCTTTTTCATAATAGTCATTTTAACTGGAGTGAGATAATATTTCATTGTGATTTTGTTGTTGTTGTTTTGAAACAAAGTCCCTCTCTCTCATCCAGGCTGGAGTGCAATGGCACAATCTAGGCTTACTGCAACCTCTGCCTCCCAGGTTCAAGCAATTCTCATGTCTCAGCCTCCCGTGTTGCTCAGGCAAGCTACAAGCGTGCAGCAACTTTTGTATTTTTTGTAGAAATGAGGTTTCGTCATGTTAGCCAGGCTGGTCTTGAACTCCTGGCCTCAAGTGATCTGCCTGCCTCAGCCTACCAAAGTACTGGGATTACAGGCAAGAGCCGCCTCACCCTGCCATCGTTGTGATTTTGATTTGCAATTTTCTGATGATAAGTGAGGTTGAGTATTATTTTCATATATGTGTTAGCTATTTGTTTGTCTTTTTTTGAAAAATGTCTTGTCAGATCTTTTGCTCATTTTAAAATTGGACTTTTTTTTTTTTTTACTATTGAGTTCGTTATGTAGTCTGGTTATTTGTTTTTTGTCAGATGACTATTTGGAAATGTTTTCTCCCATTCTGTAAGTTGTAATTTAATTTTATTGATTATTTCCTTTGTAGTAAAGAAGCTTTTTTATTTGATCCAATCACATGTAATTTTTTGTTTGTTTGTTTGTTTGTTTGCTTTTGTTATATGTGTTTTTGAGGTCTTACTAAAAAAATCTTTGCCAAGATCAAGCTTGTCCAACCCGCAGCCTATCGGCCACATACAGCTCAGGATGGCTTTGAATGTGGCCCAGTACAAATTTGTAAACTTTCTTAAAACATTATGAAATTTATTTGCAATTTTTTTTAGCTCATCAGCTATCATAAGTGTTAGTGTATTCCATGTGTGGCCCAAGGCAATTCTTCCAATGTGGCCTAGGGATGCCAAAAGATTGTACATCTCTGGTTTAGATCAATGTCCTGAAACATTTCTTCAATGTTTTCTTCTACTAGTTTCAGAGTTTTAGGTCTTACATGTAAGGTCTTACATTTAAGTTTTAGTCCATTTTATTTGATTTTTGTATATGGTGAGAGAGTGGCTCTACTTTCTTTCTTCTGCACATAGTTATCCAATGTTCCCAGCACCATTTATTGAAGAGACTGTTCTTTCCCTAATGTGTGTTTTTGGTGCTGTTATCAAAAGTGAATTGGCTATAAATGCATGGAGTTATTTCTGGGTTCTCTATTCTGTTCCCTTGGCCAATGTGTTTGTTTTTATGCCAGTACTATGTTGTTTTGATTACTGTCAGGTTCCAACCTGAGCTGGGATCTGAGGGGACAGGGGGCAGGTAGCTAAAAGAACACTCAAGGGACCATAAGCAGTTGGGAAATGGTGTTATTCTCTTACCTTCATACAGAGTCAGCAGTGCAGTTATATTTCTCACAGACGAGAGTGGCTCAAAGCCAGATACGAGCTCACACAAACAGGTTACATTAAATGGCTACAAATGTGATTACATAGTGCATGGGATTGTGCGCCTGCACTACAAACCCACTGTGTTATGCTGTACCAGATGTCTGCCTCGGCCTTCTCCTTCACAGCCACTTTCCTTACACTCCATCCTCTAGGCCAAGGAAGTTCTCCTAGCAGGAAGACATGCCCATGGGGCAGAACCCTGGACACAGAGGCCACAGCAGCAATGCAGTGAGCAACAACTCACTACTAGTATTCCTGCTATGCTGCCCACAATTATTAGGGTCCAGCATAGGCCAGAGCCCAGAGACACCCACCATGTCTGTAGGGGGTCATCAGTAAGGCTCTCAGCTGCCTTGATTTCCTGGGAAACTCCTTGCAAAGTTGCTGTTATGTTTTGTTGATTGTCAGGGATTAAGGTACAACGTGGCATTCCCAAAAGAACACAGGTGCCACCTTGGGCAGCGGTTAACATGTCTAAGCCTATCTGGTTCTGCACTACCACTTTCCTGGTTTGATCAACATCATCTGTCAACAGAAGGAGGGCAACTTGGGTGTAATTCAAGGCCTGAGTGGTATGCTCCAGAAGGGCCATAACTTGTATTTCTACAGTTATGACACCTGTTCCAGGGATGGTTAGTGCTAAGAGGTGGACCCACCAGTGGGCTCATCACACTTGCAAAAACCAGGAAAGTAGCACCCTCCAGTTATGTGGGTCTCTAAGGAATGTGGAAATAAAAGTGGCAGGCACATAAGGCCACCCCCTGGTAGAGTGGCCAATCCTATTTGCTGGCAAATATGACCATCCCGTATCTCCACAGACCCATAAACTCCCAGGGGGCACAAAATCCTTTGAGGCCCAGCCTTGATGAGGCCACCTATTCCATCACACCTTTGGTGTGGTGACACATGATATATGTGTTTTCAGACTATGGCAGACAACCACTCCATAGTGATATTACCCCAGTGTTGCTCTATACATCGTGATACCTGTATTGGGGGCACCATGTGTTCTCCCACTAACCAGCCCCATCCATCACAGATGTTATAGGTCAGCCAGGAAGCAGGCATGCCATGGGTTTTGTGGCACCCCCTATCCAAAGCTGGCCATGTTGCATTCCATACGTCAGCCATGGAACCCCAACTCTCCATCCATGTCCAGTTTTCCCCAGAAGCTGGATGTATGTGCCAGGGCAAGACATACCCAGCTGCTGCTTGAGGGGTGGTGCAGATCCAACATTTGGACACATGGGTCAACTCAGCGTAGGTGTGGAGCAATGCTGTTGGAGCATGTCGACCTATGGTCAAAATGACAAAGTAGGCACAGGTACTCACAGGGGTAAATCATGCCCCTCAGGCAAAATACAGGCCAACCTTTCATCCCTAGATAACAATGCAATGACAAAGAACTTCTGCCCTGGGTGATGGTACCACAACTTTTCAGCACCCCATGGTTCCTTTGTGCCAGAGTAACTGGGGAGCTCATAAGAGGCCACACAGGAAATACATATGTCCCCTGGAGGAGAGTTCCTTCCCTGGCCATTCCCCTACGAACGGTCAATCATAGAGGCCACATATTAAGTACCCAATGAGTGACATGTAAATCATACTATAGGCTCTCCCCCAGGGGGCTACAATAGCCAACCATATGCAATGGTGGACTTGGAGGGTCCATGGCTAAAGTCTGGTTTTTTGTTCCCCTGCCTTTAGAGGCATTGGGGCAGGCAACAACAGATTACCGTTGTCTCCATACCTAGTTGGAGGAAGTCATCTTTTGTTTGTATCTGTAACTAGATGGGGGCAGTGACCCAGTGTAGGAGTGCTTCTACCATGGCCTGGGTGCCTTTTCATGGCTGCTCATTCAAGGTTTGGAGCACCAGGTCCAACCTTGAACTCCAGCCCCACAAAGAGGTGGAGTAACATGCGAATGTAACTCGTTTTTCAGTAGTCCCTTATATCACTCAATAATACCAGCAGCTTGTGGGTTATATAGAACCTCTACTTTATGTCCATCCCTTGTGCCCACTGTTGTACCTGCTATCCAGGAAAATGTGTTCCTCTATCACATTCAACAGTCAGGGGACGACTGTATGGGGCACACAAGTGTTGCGGGGCCTGAATTATATATTGTTGGTCAGCCATCCTGCAAGGGTAGGCAGACAGCAGACCGGAGGCCATATCTACAGCTGTCAGCAGATGCATATGCCCCTGCGACCTCGCCAGTGGCCTGATGTAGACTATTTGCCATCTAGTCAAAAGCATCTGCCCTACTGCTACTTGTTGTGTAACACTGGGCAGCTGTCTCTGTCTGGGGTATGTCTGTGTGCATGCTAGGCACTTCTGGCAGACCTCCCAGATACCTTACATAGACAAAGATAGACCATAGCACTTATTGACCTATTCCATTAGTTTACTCCCAACGTGGCCCAATTTCTGCTGCAGTCATATAGCGACATCTTGTGTAGGTGCTGACTCCAACCACCGGACCTGGCCAAGGCATTTGCCTCATCATTGCCCAGGGCAGTGAAAGGCACATGTTAAATAGTTACAACCTTTCAGTGGCCCATTTCCCATAGGTCTTGCCACATGGCCTGACCTCAGATGGGCCTGTGACCAACTAGCTAATTCTGTAACTTTCAGGTAGGTAACCACAAGGTTAGGGCTTAATAAACTGCCCAGCTATCAGTGCAGATTACCATAGGTGTCTCCTCTTTAGTGATCACCATCCACACTGCCCTGAGTTCAGCCTATTGACTACTTTGTCCACAGCAGGTATTAAACCATATTGTATCAGTATTAGGCTGGACCATGACAGCAGTCCAGGCAGCAGTAGCACCCTGGCTGGACCCATCCTGTCTACCATGCCTCATTGGGAATGGGGGGTGCCCCTCTTGAAATGGTGATGGCTCAGGGTTTAGGGGTGCCTCAGGCTGACCCATGGCCTTATCTTGCATCAGGACTACAGGTCCCAAGACTTTTTATAATTCTGCTGATAAGGGACTTGTACTCAGGGTACTCTGCTGTTCTAAGTAGGAACCCCACTTTGCTAAGGTGGATGTCTATGCCATCCCAGTCTGGGGGTTCATTACCCAGGAGCATGCTTACTCCCCAACTATTGGGTAAGTTGTCTGCACAGTGACTGTAGCCCTTCCTGTCACACTCTCACAACCCTGAAGGGTGGCATATACAGCTGCTAATTCCTTCTCTATCAATGAAGAGCACAGTGCAGCTCCGTTCCAAAGTTGGGAGCAAAAGCCTACTTGTGTTCTACAGTGCTCTGTGCACTGCCATAGGCCCCAGCCAAAACCCTCTGTGGTCACTTGCACATCGAGTTCAAATGGGTGCCCCAGGTCAATTACTTGTAGGGCCTGCGATTGCTGTATGGCCCGCTTGGCTGCCAGAAAAGTCATCTCAGCCTCATCATCCCAATCACAAGTAGTTCCTGTTTTTGTCAACTGATACAATGGTTTTATTTTCTGAGCCAAATGGGGCACAAATGCCCGCCAATATCCCAAGAGGCCCACAAAAGTCCATAGTTACCTCATTATTGTGGGCTTGGGATATGCCTGAATTTTATTAATGATGGCCTCTGGTATGGCCTTTGTCTTACCCAACCAGATAACTCCCAAAACTTTGGCAGACAGTCCAGGCCTTTGGACCTTGTTTTCGTTCACAGCCAAACCGCATGCTGCTAAATGTTGTTGTAAGAGGGGTGCCGCTATTTCTAAACCTGCAAGAAAATCAGAGGATAACATATTATCATCACTATAATGGAATAGGTGGGTCCCCTTTATGACATATGGTGGGCTTATGCCCACAGCCCTGCAGCAACACCGTGAAAGTCTATGGTCGCCCTTTCCACGTAAAGGCAAACTGTTCCTGGCTCTCTGGTGTGATGTCAATTAGGAAGAATGCATAGGCCAAGTCCATCACACAGTGGTACTGTCCCAATTCCATCATCAAGTGGTCCATCAAATCCTTGATAGAAGGCACAGCTGCATGTAAAGGGGGTGCTACTTTATTTAGTTCTCAGTCATCCACCATCATCTGCCAAGTTCCGTCAGGCTTGCTGACTGGCCATACCAGAGAATTATAGGGGCTGTGGATACCATGCACTATCTTCACCTCCTCTAACGTCTTAATAGTCTCAGTTATCACCATATGCCCACCTGGAAAGTGGTATTGATGGTAGAAGTAACCTATCGGGGTTGTGGCAGGACCTGGGGCCAGTTATACATATGTCCACCCAGTAATGGCTTAACCACGTGTATTCAGAGTCTGAATTGTCTGACCATGGCTTGTAAAACCAAGCTGTTAAAAATATCTACCCTGGAATGTATTCAAGCATGGAGGAGATATACACAGTTTATAAGTGGGAAGCCAAGTGTCTGAAGCCAACGTGCAAAAATCCAGGTTTCACTCCCACTGACTGGCCTCCGTCTATGTATGCAGCCTTGCCTGGAAACTTCTCTGGGTTCCCATAGATGAGGCTACAATCTGTGCCAATGTCTAACAGCAGCGGCACCTGCTGTACATTGGTGGGGACCAGTGGATTGCCAATTCCACAAGTGGCCTCCGGTTGTCTGGTGTCCCCCAAAGCTGGGCACCTTGACCTGTTTCCTAATCAAACATAAAATTCTCTATACCTTCACCCATCTGCAAGTATGGAGCATCTGGGAAGGACAGGGTCAAGCAGCATCATCCTACCCCCTCTTGGGCATTTTCTGGAATTGGTGATTCAGGGACAATTGCCTCCACAAAGTTAACAGCACTTCATTGGGTTGCCTCTCAGTTTTGTCTCAGTCAATCCCAGCCAAAGTCAAACCAATCCACTTATGTGTGTGAGTCATCCACTGGGGGCCCATTTTGTCCCATGAGGTGGCTCCCTGCAGAAGGATGGCTTCCCCTTTTTTGTGGCATAGAGTCCTCTGCTTCCCCAAGGGCAGCCATGGCAGTAGTCACCTCATGCATGCAGCACCCCACATACAGATTGACGGTGGCCAGGGAGCCAAAGGCACTCAGGGATGCAGAGCACAACACAACGTCCTTCATGTGGGAGGTAAAGTGTTCATCATCTGGCCCTCGGGTATTCAGATCAAACATAGCCTGCTGCATACCCATCTCCTGATTTACTTGCACCACATCTGTATATAACCGCCATTTACTCAGTTTCTGGTATTTCTCTGGCATCATTCCACACCATTTGTATGGCCTCCATCAGCCGTTCATTTACGATTTGGTTGCCTTGCCCCTGTGCTAACCACTTGCTCACCTGTAATTGCTGATGGAGGGAGGGATGAGTCATAATGGAGACCAACTTTTCCATCTCAGAGGTGGAGCAGACAATACTGTTGGCTCCCTCATCCCAAAGGCGAAGCATCTAGGCAGGTGGGATTTCCCCCCGAGCGCTGCCAGCACTGTTTATCTTATTCCTACAACTTCGTTGGCATATAGGCAGTGTATGACTTGTGCTCTGTCAAGGTAGGGGGTCTCTGAGCCCATCCCTGGGGCCCCAATGACTGTTCCTGGTCTATTTTCTGATGAACCACTGGGGGAGGCCACAACAGAGGTTCTTCCTCCTCTGTGTCAGATTGGTCAGATTGGGCAGGGGTCTCTGATGGGGATGGTGGGCCCAAGCTCACACTAATAGCAGCCTCTAATTCTCATTCCAACCTGTGTACCTGGACCTTCAGGCTCTCTGCTTGTGCCTACAGGTCCTTACCTGTGCTGCATCCTGCAGGGACTGAGCATGCACTTCCCATAGTGCAGTCAAAAACAGCCATCCAATAGTGATCCATGCTTCCAGGTGCTTCAGTGCCTTATCCATGCTCACAGGGGACTTGTTCACCACCACCCATGTTTCCACCAGGGCCAATCTTAGCAGCATGGCTGTGACTGGGTACCATAACCCATATTGAGGCCACACGGCTGACCTGGAATCATCAGGGGCCGAGGGCTCACTCACCTCAGAATCCTGCTGACTACACCAATTGTCAGGTTCCAATCTAAGCTGGGGTCTGAGGGGAGCTGGTGAACAGGTGGCAGGCAGCTGAAAGAACACTCAAGGGACCATAGGCCGTTGGGACATGGCTTTATTCTCTTCTCTCTCCCTCCTACAGAGTCAGTAGTGCAGTTATATTTCTCACAGACAACAGTAGTTCAAGGCCAGATATGAGCTCAAACAGGTTACACTAACTGGTACATAAATATGATTATATAGTGCATGGGATTGTGTGCCTGCACTCCAAACCTGCTGTGTCGTGCTGTACTGGATGTCTGCCTTGGCCTACTCATGACTAATGCACAACCATATTCATTACAGTTACTAGGGCTTTGTAATATACTTTGAGGTCAGGTAGTGTGATGTTTCCAGTTTTGCCAATTGTGCTCATGGTTGCTTTGGCTATTCAGTATTGTTTGTGATTCCATGTACATCTTAGGGTTGCTTTTTCTATTTCTGTGAAGAATGTCATTGGTATTTTGATAGGGACTGCATTCCATCCTTAGATCATTTTATATATTTTGGTCATTTTAACAATATTAATTCTTGCAATCCACAGATACGGGATATCTCTCCATTTTAGGGGGTTTCTTCTTCAATTTATTTGATCAGTATAATTTTATTTGTAGAGATCCTTTACTTTTTTGTATATATTTATTCCCAGGTATTTTTTCTTGTAGCTATTGTAAATGGGATTTCTTTCTTGATTTCTTTTTCAGATTGTTTGCTGTTGGTGTACATAAATTCTATTGAGTTTTGTATGTTAATTTTTGTATACTAAAACTGTACTAATTTTGTTTATCAGCTGTAATAGTTTTGGGGTGGTCTTTAGGTTTTCTAAACATAAGGTGAACAAAATATTTTGATTTCTTCAATCCCAATTTGGATGACCTTTATTTCTTTCTCATACCTAATTTCTCTGGCTAGTATTTATCTAGTAGTATGTTGACTAAAAGTAGTGAAAGTGATTAATCTTGTTCCAGATCTCAAAGGAAAGGGTTTCAATTTTTCTCCATTTAGTATGACAATAGCTATGTGTTTGTCACATATGGCTTTATTGTTTTGAAGTATGTTCCTTCTATACCAAGTTTATTGAGAGCTTTTATCCTGAAAGGATGTATTATATCAAATACTTTTTTAGTATCTATGGAAATAAACATTTTTTTAAAATTCTGTTAATATGATGTATCACATTTACAGATTTACATATGTTGAACCATCTTTGCATCACTGGGATGAATCTCACTTGATCATGATGAATGATCTTTTTAATATGTTATTGAGTTCTGTTTGCTAGTATTTTGTCGAGAATTTTGCATTTTTATTCATCATGAATATCTACCTGCAGTTTCCTTTTTCGTGCTGTCCTTGCATGGATTTGGTATCAGCATGATGCTGGCCTTATAAAATGAGTTTGGAAGTATTTCATCCTCTTAAATATTTTTTGAAGAGTTTGAGAAGAATCGTTATTGGTTCTTCTTTAAAAATTTAGTAGAGTTCAGCAGTTCGCATTAAGTCCTGGGATTTTATATGGGTGGCTTTTTATTACTGCTTCAACTGTCTTATTCAATATTGGTCTGTTCAGATGTTCTAATTCCTCATGTTTCAATCTTGGTAAGTTGTATATACCCATTAATTTTTTCTCTGAATTCTTTTGTTGAGGGTTTTCTGATTTGTTGGAATATAGTTGTTATAATAGACCATAATTATCCTTTGTATTTTGTGGTATCATTAAATTCAAAGCTGTAATGTCTCCTTTTTCATTTTTTATTTTATTTATTTCGGTCTTCTTTTTTTCTTCCTTAGTCTACCTAAAGCTTTGTCAATTTTGATTATCTGTTTTTTAAAATCGACTTTTCATTTTGTAGACCTTTTGTATGTTTTCAGTCTCAATTTCATTTATTTATGCTCTGAACTTTATTATTTTTTGCCTCATACTAATTTTGGGTTTGATTTGTTCTTCCCTTTCCAGTTTCTCTAGGTGCATCATTAGGCAGCTTATTTGAAGCTTTACTACTTTTTTGATGTAGATGTTCATTGCTACAAATTTTCCCTTTCATACTGCTTTTGCTGTATTCCATAGGTTTAGGTATGTTGTTTTCACTTTTTCTCTTGTTTCATTTTTTTTCAAATTTTCTTAATTTCTTCATTGACCCTTTGGTCGTTTAAGAGTATGTTGCTTAATTTTCATATATTTGTACAGTTTCCAAGGTTTTTCTTATTATTGATTTATAATTTTTTTCTATTGTAGTCAGAAATGATACTTAATACTTGACTGTTTTAAATTTGTTGAGACATTGAGACATGTTTTGTGGCCTAATATATTATCTACCCTACAAAGTATTCCATGTACTGATGAGAAGAATGTGTATTATGCAGCCAATGGATAAAATCTTCTCTAAATGTCATTTAGGTCCATTTGCTCTAGAATTTTGTTTAACTCCAATATTTGTTCATTAATTTTCTGTCTGGATGATCTGGCCATTACTGATAGAGGGTTACTGATGTCTTGTACTATTATTTTATTGTGGCGTATATCTCCCTTTAGTTTCTACTAATATTTGTTTAAATATAAGGCACTCTGGCATTGGTTACATATACATTTACAATTGTTATATCTTCTTGCTGAACTGACCCTTTTATAATTATATAGTGATCTTCATTGTGTCTTTTTACAGTTTTTTTACTTGAAGTCTATTTTTATCTGATACAAGTATAGCTATTCCTCTTTTGTTTGTTTTTCTCCATTTATATGGAAACTTTTGCCATTTCTTCACTTTTTTCCTATGTGTGTCTTTATAGGTGAAGTGAGTTTCTTGTTAGAAGTATATAGTTATATAATTGGATATTTTAAAAAATATATTCATCTACCCTCTAATCTTTTAATTGGAGAATTTAGTCCATTTACATTCAATGTTACTTTTTATAGGTAAGGACTTACTACTGCCATTTGGTTATTTGTTTTCCGGATGTTCTGTAAACTCCTCTTGGCATTTCTTCCTTCTTACCATCTTCCGTTTGGGTTTAGTAATTTTTCTCTGGTAGTATGTTTTGATTCCTTGCTTTTTATTCTGTGTGTTTCTTATAACATGAAGCTTATAAAAAAAATCTTATAGCTATACAAAGCTCTTTTACACAAATGACAATTAACTTTGATACCAAAGAAAAGATAGAGAAACAAAGAAAACTATAAAATGGTCTTTGAACTTCATCCCCCCAATGTACTGACCTTTTGTTATCTCAATTTGGATATTTTTATCTCTTAACAAGTTCTCATAGTTATTTTTTTTTTTAAATTTGTCTTTCAGTCTTCCCACTAAAGATATGAGTGGTTTTCACATTGCAATTACAGTGTTAAAATATTCTGAATTTGTCTGTGTACTTACTTTTATCTGTGAGTCTATACATTAAGATGTTGTTTAACTGTGCATTAGTGTCTTTGTCTTTTAGACTGAGAAATTCATTTTATTATTTCTTTTAAGAAAGGATCTGGTCTTGGTGAATTTCCTCAGCTTCCATTTTCTGGGAAAAGCTCCTTCTTTCCTTCAGGTTTGAAGGATACTTTTGCTGAGTATAGTATGTTTTGTTTAGTATGTTTTTTACTTCAGTACTTTTTATGTATCTTTTTTTTTTTTTACTTCAGTACCTTTTATTTATCATTCCATTCCACCTGGCCTGATTTTCACTGAGAATCACTGAGCTTTCACTGAGAAGTCTGTTTTCAGAATTTTCAGAACTCCTTTTTATGTCATTTGCTATTTTCTCTTTCCACGTTAGGGTCCTCTCTTGCTTTGGTATTTCACTGTTTGACTATTTTATGACCTGGGATAGTATCATTTGGGTTGTATTTACTTGATGATACTTGACCTTTCTGTAACTGAATATATCTGCTTTTCTCTGGGTTTGCAAAGTTTTCTTTCTTTCTGTGAATACTCTTTCTTCTCCTTGCTTTCTCTCAACTCTCTCTTGAAGGAAAATGACTCTTATATTTGCTCTTTCAAGGCTGTTATCTAGATCTCATAGGTGTTCTTTATTTCTTTTCATTATTTTTCTCCCGTGACTCTATTTTCAAGTAGCTTGTCTTTTAGTTCACTGATTCTGCTGAGAATCTCTGATGCATTATTCAGCTAATTCAATGTATTCTTTAGTTCCAGGATTTCTGTTTGATATTTTTAATGACTTTAATCTCTTTGTTAAATTTCTGTAATAAATTTCTGAATTCCTTTTCTGTGTTTTCTGGAAGCTCACCAAAGTGTTTTTTTTTTCTCTCTCTCTTCCAGTAACTCAACTCATACTCTCTCATTAGTGTTAATCACTAGTTTCTTGCTTTGTACATTTGAGGAGGCCATGTTGTTTCTTATATATGTACATCGATATTCTTGCATTGAAGAATTGGTTATTTATTGTAGTCTTTGCCTTCTGGCTTGGTTATTTCTTCCTGGATTATATCTGCTTAGAGGTGTACTGTACAGCTTACTCGTTGAATTCCCTTAACTTTAGACTGTGGCCTGCTTATTAGCATTACATGTCACCTCAATCCTAGGTTTGCCAGGGCTCTTGCAAAAGCTTAAGGTGCCACCTTTCTTTAATGGGATGGGCTTCCCAAATGAAATATCCCAGCTATGTGAAAAGGCTGTCTATGGGTTCATGCTAAGAGGATCCGTGGAGCATGCCTCCCATTGTATGGTGCTGCTGAACTGCCTCTCTGATTTAGTATTTCTGTAGAGAGAGTCTCTAAATTTTTCACACTACGGTTGCAAGCCCCTCTTCCACTGTTGGTTCTAGCTGTACTCTGGTTTCTTTTTTTTTTTTTTTTCCCCCTACAGGCCTTCAAAATGCTTCCCAACACTTCTTGTATTAAGGCAAGAGTTAACTTCCTGCAGAGAAATCCAAGATAATAGAGAAGCTGGCTGTCCGCTTTGATCTCATTTTTCCAGTGAGACACATATGTCTGAGGGGAAGTTTTCTGCATAGTGCTTGGCATCATGCATAGAGATATCTATTTATTGTAGTGTCTGTTCACAATTTATCACTTGTCTTTGGCCCTATGGATTGTCACAGCCTAAATTTTGAGTTTTTGGATATTACTGGTGATAGTTTTGGTGCCAAATAGTTGCTTCAGTTGTAATTTTGTGAAGGAGAGTGATGCCAAATTGTTTCTGCTCCATCCTTTTGGTGACATCACCCACCACTACCCCTTTTGTTGCTCTTCCTATTTATAAAGAATCTTAAGAGCAAGCTAGAATATTGAGGAACAAAGACGTTAACAGCTAGGCAGTATAGATTTATTGGATGCCCAGTACCTGAATACCTTGGCCCCAAAGGGAATTTGTAGTTCTTATTGTCAGAAAATCACTAGTCCTATGGAAAACTAAGTATGAGCTGATTCCCTCCAAATCATGAGGTGTGAGGTGGGGGCAATCCTAGCTGGCTCATTGCCCAAGAAATCCAGAGTGAAATCCTATGATCACTTTTAGACAATTATATTTACTGCTATATCATTAATCATTATAGATTCCTATCTCAGTATGTCAGGAAAATTGCTGTACTGGTACTTTCTAAACTACTTTTCAAATGTAAATATATAATACATTAATGACAACTTGAATCACCTTCTATGATAGCTGAAGTAGATCGTCTTAAACTTAACACCACATTTTTTTACTAGGGATTGGTCTATACCTGATAACTCTCATTTCCACTGCAGTTTCAACATGAGAGAAAAAGTAATGAGACAGAGTAGCTGTGTTCTGATTAGAGGCACAGACAAAACTGTTTCAAGAGCCTCTTTGCTATCATAGGTAGAAATTAGATGTGCAGTGGTCAATCTGGTCAGTAATGGGGGAAAAAGCACATGGTGCCAGATTGAGTCAACTATTGTGTACAACCATTGTAAGAAAGAGAAATGTATCTACGTTTTTCTGATTCATGCATTGGTACACACATTTACAGACCAGAATATAACCCTAGAAATTCGCAACCATTTCAATACTTCCAATGGTCTGTTTTTGTTAAATGGAAAAGGTAATGCAAGAACCTATTTTAGTTATTTAAAATAAATTATCTTCATATGAAAATTGAATGTTTTATAGCAGGATAGTCTGGGAATGGGCATTTTGTGGCAATATTGAATTTTCATATGTTATAGCTATGTAGCAAGTGAGTTTATCACGTCAAGAGGGAATGTAAGTTCATCTCCTTATTAGTCTATGTCTGTAATCTATATGACCATTAAAGCTAATCTTTCTCTTTGTAGTAGAATAATTTATAATCCTTTGGGTATATACCCAGTAGTGGGATGGCTGGGTCATATCTCTTGACTCTGCAACTAACTCCTGAAGAGAAAAAGTGATCTGGCCAAATCCCAAAACACTCCTGAATGCATTAGGAGAGATTATGAACATGTAGATTAAATACAAGGTTTATTCATCTCCCCTCTGTTGCCTGAACCCCCTTTCCCTTGCCAATCTTCTTTGCTTTTCTAACAGCATTTTATTGGCTATAAAGGAAATTCAAACAGTGCCCCAAAGGGAAACTCCTTCTCAAAATCTTTCTTGCAGTGACAACAACTGTATGTGCAGTAGTTTTATCCCCTTTTTCAAAAATTGATACATATTACAGTAGTCCTCCCGTATCCACGGTTTCATTCTTACAGTTTTAGTTACCCGTGGTCAACTGCAGTCCAAATATATTAAATGGAAAATTCCAGTGAAAACAATTCATAAGTTTTAAAGCCTATGCTGTTCTGAGTGAGATGTGATGAACTCTGGTGTCATCTTGCTTTGTCCCATACAGACCATAAATCATCCCTTTGTTCAGTGTATCCACAGTGTACAGGCCACCTGCCTGTTTCCACTTGGTAACCATCTTGGTTATC
The DNA here is from genome assembly GCF_001698545.2 of Rhinopithecus bieti. Taxonomy (NCBI): domain Eukaryota; kingdom Metazoa; phylum Chordata; class Mammalia; order Primates; family Cercopithecidae; genus Rhinopithecus; species Rhinopithecus bieti. Next base: position 1,242,730 of record NW_016826690.1, read on the forward strand.
AGATCAAAGGAACGTAGTACATATGGGGTTCTCTACTATCCATGGTTTCAGATCGACTGGGGGTCTTGGTATGTATCCCCCACAGATAACAGGGGACTACTATATTAAAATTAATCCACTATTCTGTAATAAAAACTTGGTGAAGAGGCACATGAGATTTGATTTTCAGGAGACTCCTATGAAGAAGTAACATTTCAGCTGAAACTTGAATGACACTTAGGTATTGATGTTGGAGAAGAGTTATCTAGGACAATAAAATATAAAGTGGGAAGGTGAAAGTAAGTTTAGCATCAGAAAATGTCTGATGTGGCTTGAATGTGGGATGGACAGTGAATGGGATAAGAGGGTAGACATAGCACAGATCATGGAGAGATTCAGGGATTTGTTTGGATTTAATTCTGAAAGTAACTGGAAGCCATTGGGAGATATAGGCAGTTGAGTGACATAATTTAATTTGTATTTTAAAAGATCACTGTGGCAGGTTTGTAAAGAAAGGATTGTCTGATGGGCATGAATAGAAGCAGAGACCACTCCAAGAACTCTGGAATTAGTTCAATTGATAGCACAAAACAACAGAGAGGTGGTTACCAGCCATACAGATGGAGAGAACTGGCCTGATTTAGGATATTTTGGAGACATAACAAAATGATTTTGATACTATTTAGCAGCTGCATAATAGCCCATTATATGAATGCACCATGACTTATTTAAACATTGGAAGAGGAATTTTAAAATTTAAGCAATCAAGTGTGTTCTGAGATCTACTATTAAGATTCCTGCTTCCCAAATTGTCTTCATTTACATTTATCCTGTGACTATCTATTTAAAACGCATAAGGTGGTAGCCTGGCTGTACTAAAGAATAATAAATAGTTCTATTCACCTTGCTTTTAAACTATGACCCATTTCAGTTCAGTTTTAATTTTGAGTAAGAATAAGTATAATATATGAAAATAATTCTGTATGCAGTTCCAATATATATTCAAGTTACCATAGAATTCAACGTTATCATTTCATGGAATTTTCATTTTTAGTTTTGAGTAGAACAGGTTTGAAAAAATATATAGGAATACCTGTAAGAATCAGGTGATATTTGATAATTAAACCACTCTTTGGTTTTAAATCAAAATTAAACTCAGGGGAATAACTTAAATAAACCAATAAAATTTGGCTATGCAGTTCAGAACTCAACTTAAAAGTTATGCATCCAGTAAATTTTCAGTAGCCTGTTCGTTTTATGCTGATTATTAAGTTTCAGTTAAGTTTCAGTGTATTCATTAAAATGTTAAACTTTATCCTGAATCACCTAAATCTTCCATGAGCTCTGCATGTAGAATATAATTTGGCAGATGCTTAATTTGGAGGGAATTGCTTACTTCTTAATACAACTTTTTTTTGAGAGAGAAAAATATTTAAAAAAATTATTTATGTCCCTAAAAATTCTAACATTTTGTCCAAATGTATCACATACACTTGAAACAAAACCATAGATGCATGCAACTCAAACGGAATGAATGATACCAACTTATATGCTTGTTAGGATTCAGTCAACTCTGTTATTTACTGAGTTGAGTTACAAGTAGAAGATAGCGGGTAATGTTAAATGTTAAAGACACACGGCACAATTCTTGTTTATAATATGGCTTCAAAATCTAGTTGGGAAAACAAGACCACGTGTTGGTGCTTTTGTGATTTGTGTGTGCTGTTCCCTCTGCATGGAATGACTTTCTTTAACTTCATGGTCACACAGTTGCTAATTATCTTTCAATCTGTCAGTGTCATATCTGTGAAGGTTTTCTTTCTACATTAAACAATTTATAATAATCCTTGTTATGCTTGTTTGGATTCACATGTCTCCATCTCTATAAGAGCATGTGTTCCTTCAGGAAAATGACTATGTCATGTCCAGAGTGCTTGGTGTAATGTCTTAAACAGTGTTGGGCCATCATTAATATTGAATATTGATAATGTAAGGCAGTTTGCTGTGAATTCTAAATGTCCAGATCTATCGAGAAGTGTTTAGGGAAATTTGCATCTCTGAAGAGAACAAGATCACCAGGGCCTCTAATCCTAGTATTAGAATTACAGTCTTGGCAAATCCTGAACCATTTGAGGCTTGAGAAGAGGGAGTAGATGAGAGAGGAAGGATGGGTTGGGGAAGTCTTCAGGAGTTTTTCAACTCTACTCATCTATGGTTCTACATTTCAAAGTTTGAATTTTAAAATAGCTCTATTACCTATATCACCATTACTTCATGATCTAAAAGTAAAATCATAAAGACAGCTTTGCACAACAGAATGTACTGGACTAAGGCATTCACATTCAGTCAATTTTTTCACAATATAACTCAGAAAGAGGTTAAAAAGTTCTCTTTGCTTTTTGAGAATCCATTTTATAGTTCATTGTTGCAGATCTTCTGATGTTGACTTTCAGAAGTGAATTGAAATGTAGGATAAATCTAGAAGTATAGTAAAGGCAAGGAATCAAAGCCAAGCAGCAAACAGACACACAGGGGAGGATATTTTCTGTATCATCTCCCTGAGCATACTTGGAAATCTGAGAAGCTGGCTTTTGAATAGTACATACATAATCAGTTCTTTGGTTTATAAATTCAGTAATCATGAAACCCCGTGAAATAAGTATCAACATAGCAGTACATGTCTTTATTAATATTTTATATCATTACCTCTGTAGCTTCTCTGAGGAATTCAGGAAATTTTATAGGAAAAAACCCTTAAAACTTGAAGCAACTAAAATTTATATTAAAAAATCATATAGAATGAAGGAATAAAGTATATTAAATATACAAGCTGTTTTCTTAGAGACTTAGAATATAAAATGAATATGAACCCACTTTCCCCAATAATTAGCCTTGCCTGATACACAAGTAAACCATAAGGCATAAAATTTTTCTGGCCCCAAAATTTCTACAATAACTCCCAAAACTTTAGAATAAAAAAAAAACCTAATAAATAATTAAGTTGACAATAACATTATCAACCTTAGGCCAAAAAACTACCTAAATTCATCTTCCTTCTTGTATGTACAGTATTGGGCATTGTTTATATAGTATATTTATAAACAATATATATCCTAGATATCCTAGATATATACCTCTCCTACATATAATGTATATGTATATACTGTATTACAATTCTTGAAATAAAAAGTACAAAAAAGAAATTAGCAAATACAAAAATCTCCTCTCTCTCCTCCTCGCCTGTGTGTGTGTGTGTGGTGTTGGTGTGTATAATATATATATTTTTATCCCTCGCTCCTCTTTACCCCCACTCTTTCCCCCCTAAGTCCCCAAATGCATTGATTCATTCTTATGCTTTTGCCCTCATAGCTTAAGATATGAATTAGCCAGATATTGAAATTTAGATTGAGCTAAACTTAAAGTCATTAGTAAGAAATTTCAGTCCAATTCCCAATTTCTAAAACTTCTTTGGTAGCTAGACATGAACTCTACTTTTATGATAAAATTTAGGAAATATACATATATAAGAGAGAGAATTTTTCTCTGAAGAGAAGAATGACACTCATCACCATGGGAAAAGATAGTAATAGAGTTAATCAACAAATGTATGCTGAATTAAATTGAATGAATGTAGACTCCTCTAAGTGATTGGTGAGACTGTTCTTGACTCTAAATTCATTTCCTAAGCTAGATACTCTATAGATGACACATACTGATCACTTTCTATAAAGCAACTGCTTTTTCCAAGGTCTTCTTTATACAGGATGGAGGAAATGGCCTTTTAATTCCAGAATCCACTCTGTTAGCTATAATTATATTGTTTCTTTTTATAATTAAGTAGAAAGATACAGTACTTTACAAAATGAACAAATGTATAATCTAACAAACTATGAACTCTTAAGCAACCAACTCTTAACTGGTGGAATCTGGAAAGGGCTTCTTAAATAAAAAAGAAATTCTATCCTGGATGTCTCCAAAAATGGGTTGTGTTACTCTAGTGCCCTCCTACATCAATGCAAAAAATACACAATGCTGAGCTCCACAGTTTTTGTGCAGTTTCCAGCTTTCAAAGTACCAGATAGGACTCTGACTCCAATACTCTCCATCCTTATATTCCCAAAAATGTGAATGGCATTTTAATTATCCTTCAAAAAACTTGACTTCTCTGACCACTCATCTCTTCTTAGTAGAGGAACAAGAGTTCAAGAACAATTTTGGAGGTGGGAGTGGGGTCAAAGAGAAAGAAATGCAAACCAGGCTCCTACCCAATGATTATTTCTTAAATGATATGGTCTGTAACAGAGGTTGCCAAGCCTTTCCTATAAAGAAACAAAGAGTAAATATTTTAAGCTTTTTAGCACATAAAGTCTCTGTCACAACTACTCACCTCTGCTAATGTATCACAAAAGCAGCCACACACAAAACATAAATGAATGAATGTGGCTGTGCTTCCATAAAACTTTATTTACTAAACAGGTGGTAGTCTGAATTTGGTCTGCAGGATATAGTTTGTTGACCATGGTTTATAGAATAATCTTTGAGTATAGCATACAAGATATCTTTCATTCAGACAATTTTTTTGTACCGGAAATTTCCAAAATCAACTGAATAATTTTTTTTTTTCCTTAAATTACTCTACAGTAATCTCTCTGGAAGAAGGTGAACTAAATTTACAATTTCTTAAAATAGTGAGAAAAGTTACAAAAAGAAATTACAAATACAAAACAGGCAATATCTGATAAAATAGATATACCCTGTCACTATGTTAAACACCGAAATTTTTGTATTTCTATAGAGAACACAACACCCCAACTATCAGACTTTGTGAAGCATTATTTGCACTTATATTCAACAAATATTTAACCTAGTCCTTAAAATCATCCACCATTTTTGAAATTTTGGAAATACCGATTTAGAAAGATAAAGTAGACCTCTTAAATAGGAAGTGGCAAATCTAAGATCTGAACCTTGATCATCTGCTTCCAAATCCTGGGCTGGTTAAGAAAAATATTAGATTTAAAAAATCTAAAATACATTCAAAGACTTTAATTTCCTCTAGTGTTTTTCAGTGCCAGAGAATTTTGTAACAGGCAATTCTCAGTAATTGTAAAACACACAAATGATGACTTTCACTGTTTTTAGTAATAAAGAGTAAATCAATGCAATTCTCAGTCATTTTGCTTAATAGAGCACATTGAAAAACAAAAGCGCTACACTCCCTATTTTTTTGTAATATTTTCTGATGAATTTCAATAGCTAGACTCTCATCATACTTTAAAGACTGTCATTCTTCCTTAAAAGCGAAAGGCAATTTAATGAGATACTTGCAGTAGATAAAGTTGCTGTATTCAATGTTTCCATGTTTTATTTCCTGAGAGATGACATAGAACAATGTTGTCTGAGATTGTGAATTTCCATACAGAGGGATCATTGAAGCACCCCTTGTTCATAAAACACTCTGTCATGCTGGAGACAAAACTATCAAATTTTATTAAAATTTAGTTATCTCAAGTCAAGCTTTACATTTCCAAATAGAAATAGTGAACTGCGATGTGTCAGAGCTCTAAATTTCATTAGCACAGCAGGTGTCATTATTTGGCACATAGAACTAGGATTTGTGATAACTACATCATATAACTCTAAAGGAAATAGCAGAAATGTTCATTGAAAGCACTCTTCTGTGTCTACCACTTTTGAGCAGTGCAGGCTAAGAATGAAAAAAACATATAGAAATACTGAGGTCAAGGCCATGATGATTTTCCTATCACCCACAATTAAATTTTGAAATTCCAGGAAGGCATTTTTGGATATTATGGTATCAGGAAAATAGAAGGAAAGAAAATTAGCTCAAAATGCTCCAGTCTGACTTTGTACTAGCAAATAATGCTATGCAAAATAAAATCTATTATTAATAATATCTATTATATTTAAAATAATAGAATAATATCTATTTTATTTAAAATAATAGAATAATATCTATTGTAATTATAATCCCCAAATTTTTCCTTATCTCTGGTAAAACATCTGCTCTTTATGTTAT
>NW_016826690.1:1249079-1294237 GCF_001698545.2 Rhinopithecus bieti
CTATTTTATTTAAAATAATAGAATAATATCTATTGTAATTATAATCCCCAAATTTTTCCTTATCTCTGGTAAAACATCTGCTCTTTATGTTATCTCAAGTCACATTACATAGTTTAGAAATGGGTGATAGCTATCTGGAATCATCTTTCCTCATTCATAGGCATCTCAAGGAAGAAATCATAATAGAATGATATCTATTATTCTATTTTATTTTGTAGTGTTTATTTTTATTTTTTTAAAAATTTCCCAAATTTCTTTGGGTACTGGTGGTATTTGCTTGCATGAGTAAGTTCTTTAGTGGTGGTTTGTAGGATCCTGGTGCACCCATCACCGAAGCAGTATATACTGCACCATATATGTTGTCTTTTATCCCTCACCCCCTTCCCACTCTTTCCCCTAGGTCCCCAAAGTCCATTGATTCATTCTTATACTTTTTTGTCCTCATAGCTTAGATAGAATCGCCAGATATATCTTTAGATGGCTAAACATATATATATCATTAGTAGAATTTCAGTCCAATTCTCATTTCTAAAACTTCTTTTGGTACTAGACAGAACTCTTTTATGATTAAAAATTTTAGGAATCTTCATTTAAGACAAAATATGACTCCTTGTAATTTTTCTCCCTGGATCCAATATTCCCTTATTGTATGAAAGAGTGTCTATTTCCTTCTCATGGATAACCTTTAAAATATTTACATAAAACTAATTTTAACCACCACCAACCCTCAATCATATCATGTCCAAAATAACCTTTCCAACCTCCTTTATCCATTACTTTTTTACAATAAGGTTTATGATTTCCTTTTATCAGTGTGGTTTTGGATGTGCACCATTTATAAAATAAGGTCTTTCTTTAAAATTGCTTATAAAGTAAATAGAATAATACAAATATAGAGTGTCAGGAAGACAAATTGTTTCTAATGCATCTTTTGACCTAAATGGTGAATGCCTGTTGTTTAAGCTTCAGATTATGAAAGTTTGAACAGCAACACTGTCGAACTATTGGCTAATTCTGATCATTTTCAATTCAATCACTAAACTTATTTGTTTTTAATTTGAGTTATTATCAAGTCACCAGTCTAATTGATTTCATATTTGTGTAATTGATTTTCTACTCTATAGTACTTTTTTTTTCTATTACATTGAATTTTGCTTGTTCAGCCTGTGCCTTTATTCAAGTTGTTGATAAAAACTCCAATCTGAAAAGTCCAAGCAAAACTCTGTGGCACATTCCCAGCAAGCTAAACTCCAGATGGGCATCAAGCATTCATCAATATCCCAGGGCATAGTATTAAACCTGTTAAAGCTCTACCAAACTTTTTGCCATTCTGCTCACAAGAGTATCACGAGAGTCTGTCAAACGCCTGGTTGAAACATAGACTCACTATGTCGATGGCCCATATGAGGCCCATAAAGAAAATTCAGAGCACTTAAAAAGTTGCTATGAATCTGTAATCCCATAATTTTTCCTTATCTCTGGTAAAATATCTGCTCTTTATCTTACCTCAAGTCATACTAGAGAGTTTAGGAATGGGTGAGAGATACCTGAGACCATCTTTCCTCATTCATAGGAGTCTCAAGGTAGAAATCATAATGACTATATGTCATCTTTTTCCATGTCTGTGCCCTTGTGTGATAGTAGCATAGTTGCTTGACAGCATATTGAAGAGTCTTCATTACTCACTGCCATTTGCTTTCCTGTCCTAGAACTGAAAAAAAAATTGTTTGGTTCCAACTGACCACAATTGTATCTGACCTTTTCTTCTGTTTTGTTTTATTTGTTTATTTCCTAACAATTTATGTTTCTCAACATAAAATACTGTCTTCGTCATGCCAGATTCCTATCTAGAATCACCTTGTTTTCCCACCCCAATGCCTTAGAAGGGAGCACAGAGCTCACGGTGTCACTAGTCAACTTATATCTCATCTCATGTTATTTGAACAGTAGGACTCTTCAGGAGATATAAGAATATTATAAATACAAGGTGCAAAATGTATGCAATTATGACACCTTTTAAAAATAAACCATAGGAAATCACATGAAACAGTGATTTCTTGATACAATATTATTATTGTTCCTTCTACAAACATTATTTCAATTAAGGAGAGTGTTCAAGGGCTCTTCCTGAGTTGGAAAGATTCATGATATTTCCTAGGGTTAAAAACTATCTCCCTGGAGTTTCTAAAAACGAGAGCCTGCTTTAAAATTGTGAAGCTTTCATGGGAAAAGCAAAGAAACTTTTAAACAACTGAAATTCTGAGGTATTTTCTGGAATAAAAAGCACAGATGGTCAGTGGATCCCAGTTATTGTTTTAGCTGGAAAAAAATGAAATAAGTTGATCAGGGGTAGGTAGATTATAATATTATTATTACTTGGTAAATTTGAATTATTTGGGCCCTGGTAATCCTGTGCTATTCATGCATATAGATTAAAGCTCCTGGTTCTCACTTAAGCAAACTGAAAAGCACTAATTGTTAGAGAAAGAAATGAAGTTTTTGTTCTAGTGACTTGTTTTAGAAAAGTATTTTGTAACAATGCCACTTACATATTTTCATGTTGCCACATTTACATCTGAGAATTACTGGTGAAAAACACAAATGGCATAACTATTTAAAAATGGGTTTCTAATCATAATTCAACGTGGCTTTGCATCAAATAGAAATACCAAACTGAGAAAGAGAAATGACTGTTTGACCAAATAAATGTAATAAAATGGTGGTAAAAGAGTAAAAATGATTCTTTGCATTTTCTGTCTTTTCAGTTTCTCTATCTATCTATCTTGATGGATCGATTCATTGATTGTGGTAGGCATGAGCTTATTATGTAAAATAAGATACATGCTTCAGTGACACTGTTTTTGCCCAGAGATGTTGCTTCGAGGCCTTCCATAGGCAGCTTCCAGGGCATCTGGGCATTGATGGGCTTGCGAATGAGCTGAGTTGGCAGCTGCAGCACCACTGGTTGTAGTCATGCTAGTATCCTTTCAACTCTATCCTCTTGGGATATCAGCTCCTTTACCGTATCAATGCAACTCTCACCAGTGATAATATTTGTCATTAATGTGACACAAATCCAATCTCCATGTTGTATCTGCTTATGTTAGTCAATGGAGCCACACAGTGGATCAGAATCACGCATGAGGACACTGGAGGAAGTTGTTCATAAGAGACAAAGAGGGCATAAACAGACAGTAAACATGAAACATTTAATTGAGTGAAGCTTTTATTTCTGATTTGAAAATAAATATACATTAGGGTAAAAAAACTAAGATTATAAAGGAAAACAGAAAAATAGAAGTTAATAGAGGAACCCACAGCTTCACTACTCAAAGAAAATTATTGCTGAAATTTGGGTTACATATAACTCTTTCTGTCTAATGTGCATGTGTGTTTATGGACAACATAGTTGATGATGCACAGTGCTTTATTTAAACTTTTGTCTGGTACATTAGGCCATTCTTGGGTTGCTATAAAAAATTCCTAAGATCGAGTAATTTATAAGGAAATGTTTAATTTGCACACAGTTCTTCATGCTTTACAGAAAGTGTGGTGCTGGCATCTGCTCGGCTTCTGGGGAGGTCTCAGGAATTTTACATTTATGGTGGAAGGTGAAGGAGGGACAGACATGTCACATGGCAGAAGCAGGAGCAACAGTGGGAGTGAGGATGTGCCACACACATTTCAATGACCAGATCTTCTATTTCAATGACCAGATCTTCTGGTCATTGAAATAGTGAGTTCATTGAGAACTCACTATCACAAGGACAGCACCAAGGGGATGGTGCTCAACCATTCCTGAGAAATCCTCCCCCATGACCCAGTGGCCTCCCACCAGGCCCCACCTCCAACACTGAGGATCACAGTTCAACATGAGATTTTAGTGGGGATGGATGCACATTCAAACTGTATCACCTACTATTGTCTGTTTCGTTTATTCCAATTGTTTGATCTGATAAATAATTCTGTCGAAGATCGTGTAGACTGAATTGTTCAAACATTTTGCCATATTTCAAGTTAAGTTCCTAGAAGTTGGGTTTATTTAAATTTAAATATTTTAAGGCTCATTACATACATACACAAGCTATGTGATAAAAGAGTTATGTCAGTTTACATGGTGGCCCTGATAAAATAGGATTGAAAATTTTTTTATTAATTTTTTTTCTTTACTAGAGATGAGGTTTCACTATATTCCTCAGGCTGGTCTCAAATTCCTGGACTCAATCAATTCTCCCACCTTGACCTCCCAAAGTGCTGGGATTAGAGGCCACCCTGCTCAGCCATGATGCGATAGTTTATAATAAAAAATTCCTCCTACATTATTTTTAGAAAAAAAATCCAATCCCTCCACTTCTTTACAAAATATGTAATGATTTGCATATATTTTACTTGTCCAGTTTCTAACACGGTTTATATTAACTTCGAAAGCTCCACAATTGGAATCACATAATGAATAATATTAACTAAATGGCTTAAAACAACACAAGGAACCCCAAGAAGACAGCTTAGATTTTATGTAAGTATTAAGTAGTCACCTACTTGTATTCCCACTAAATTGTGAACTCCAAAAACAGAGTTTTTTTTATTTTAAAAGTAAATTTTTATTCAATACCTGTTTTGTATTAGGCATTTTCTCATTTTTTGAGAATGCAAAGGAAAGCAAGATAGAGAAGATTTCAGCTATTATGCATGAGACAGCAAGGTAAGGGGGCCAGTTGAATATCAGGCTCAATGTCATATGTCTGGAATTTATCTTTACACAGATGGCATTTGTAGGTGGTATATATAGACCAAAAATAAGGTGAACTTCGAAATTGATGATTTCACATTAATTTTCTGCATGTCACATTTGAGGAATGGATTTTACTTCAGGAATAAATAATCTCTTGACAGCCTATGCATCAGAATCCATGTAGGAAATAGTGAATTAGGCATAGTTCAAAGTTGATCATCTATTTATTTGGATGTTAACATTATATCACAAAAATATAATATTCGATAAGTGTATAATGTTTTTGCTGGGTTTCTTGAACAAAATACTCAATTATTTTAAATCTTACCAAATCATTTAAAATTGAAATTTGGAGACTTTATTTCCACAGGAGTGAAACTGAATTATTTTATGTGACCATGTCCAGGACAGATTTTCTTAATCAAAACCCTCATTAGGGAAATTTAACTCCTTATATTACATTTTATGGCTTTTGTTTTAATTTTATCTACCACTACAGTCGATGATAAAATGTGAATGAATAGAAAGAAAAATATTGTCATTTTATTGTCTTCTTTCTATTGATATAATTACCAGAGTCTTCTCAAAGAGGGCATTAAAACTCTCTTAGGGCACTGAAGGTCCTTTTACTCCATTTGAGCTTTCTTAAAAGAGTAAATGAAAAGTAGGATAGGGACTTAGAGAAATCCACCCTGGGGAAGACATGAACAGAAAAAAAATTACTTATAAATGGGACAAGTTGATGTAAAATTTGTAAAGATGAGTTAGAGAGCTTTGGCAAAAATGTGAGCTCTGGAGGAAGCCTGTTGGGTTCATTCCTGTTCTGTGCACTGTTCTTTCTTTTATATTGTTGGTTTTCTCATCTACAAAGCAATGTAACACAGTGGCTATGATTGCTATGAAGGTTAAATGAAATAAGACGTGAAGACCATTTAGCATACAGTGTAACAAATACAATTGAGATTTATAGTATAGGCTCAGAAGTTACCATTAGTAATAGTCAAGCACCCAGAAATCTCACACTTAATATTAAGAACAAATAATGAAATAGGCCTGAAGACTAAGATGAGTTATAATTGTATTATACTTAGTGCAATAAATTAGACAAACCAGGAATAGAGAGATTGTTTTACTCTTCAAAGTTTGGAAAGATACTGCATATCACAAATGCTGTTGAAATTAGTGAGGATATTATATATCAATGGGTAGGAGAGGAAATAAAATAAGACTGGCCACATACTCATCAATGGTGTTTAGAGTATCCATGTTGTTTCATAAGAACATTCTTGTCAACATATGAGAATTGGAGGCTGAAGATGAAAAGAAAGAGAGAGAGAAAGTGATATGCAGGATGAGCTCAGTTATACCAAATGCTGACTTTATCACACTGTAGTTACAGAAAAGGAGGAAAAGGCCTTAGTTAAAATATAAATAATATATCAGGAAAGCTGAAGCAAGGTTCAGTGAAATAATATACAGAGATCTAAGAAGAGATTAAAGGGAAATATCTTGATATTGTGTGTTTTTAAAAGGGCTGGGACAAAATGCATTTTGGTGTGCACTGTGAAGAAAGATAATGCTAAAAGAATAGACTAAATAAATACATATGAAAGTAAATTTACACAGGAAATTAGAAGTATTTTTTTTTTTCGTATACCTTTCTTATATGGACCAGCACAGTCTATAGCATGTGGTCCCTCTTATGAGAAACTTCATATTTATTTGTTCAGTATAAATGTTTTCAAGTTTTTTTGTATATTAACAAAGAAAAAATATAAGAATAAAATAAATTATCCAATATGAATTGGGAGATGATTTTATGTCTCTCTGTGAAGATAAAATGGTCAGTATATAACTTCTGTCTCTGCGTCCAGAGCAGGGGTTCCTAACATGGGGTCAATACTCTTGAGATTAAAATATTTGGCGTATGAGATGGTACTCTAGGGTGATAGTTCAGAGCTTTCATCTGATTCTCAAGAACATTTATGATCCCTTTCCTCAAAGCTCAGAAATAACTGATCAGGAGAAAAATAAGTAAATGTGACTAATGGACACATGAGGCATCCCATTTGTATTTATGGATTAGCTTTTAGTGGTAATGGTTTAGAAGAAAGCAGTGCTAAGCTCACATGGGCAGGAAAGCAGGCAACATACTGAACCGGCTAATATTAAAATGTAGGGCCGGGTGCGGTGGCTCATGCCTGTAATCCCAGCACTTTGGGAGGCTGAGGTGGGCAGTTTACGAGTTCAAGAGATTAAGACCATCCTGGCCAACGTGATGAAACCCCGTCTCATTAGCTGTGCATAGTAGCACACGCCTGTAATCCCGGCTACTCGGGAGGCTGAGGCAGGAGAATTTCTTGAACCCAGGAGGCAGAGATTGCAGTGAGCCGAGAGATCATGCCACTGCACTCCAGCCTGTTGACAGAACGAGACTCCATCTCAAAAAAAAAAAAATTAGATACAAAGGAAGTTCTCTGCAAAAGGGGGAAATTCCTCTTGTAAAACAAAAGGAAACCTTAGAATGTACTAAAGAATCTGGCAAAGTGGCAGATAAAGAAAGTTGTCTTCCAAAATAAGCAATGGGGAAAGGACTCCCTATTCAGTAAATGGTGCTGAGATAACTGGCTAGCCATATGCAGAAAACTGAAACTAGACCCTTTCGTTACCCCTTATAAAAAATCAACTCAAGATGGATTAAAGATGTAAATGTAAAATCTAATACTACAAAAACCCTGGAAGATAGCCTAAGACATACCATTCTGGACATAGGACCTGGCAAAGATTTCATGATGATGACATCAAAAGCAGTGACAGCAAAAACAAAAATTGACAGATTGGACGTAATTAAACTAAAGAGCTTTTATTCAGGAAAAATTAAAAAAAGAGCAGAGTAAACAGACAACCTACGGAATGGGAGAAAATAGTTACAAACTATGCATCCAAAAGCAGTCTAATATCCAGAACCTATAAGGGGCTTAAACAAATTTACAAGCGAAAAACAACCCCATTAAAGAGTGGGCAAAAGACATCAACAGACTTTTCCAAAGAAGGCATACACATGGCCAAAAAGCAAATGAAAAATGCTCAACATCACTAATCATTAAAAAAATGCAAATCAAAATGACAATGAGATACCATCTCCCACCAGTCAGAAACAGCGATTATTAAAAAGTCAAAAAATTACAGATGCTGGTGAGGTTGTAGAGAAAAGGAAATGCTTATACACTGCTGGTGGGAATGCAAATTAGTTCAGCTACTGTAGAAAATAGTTCGATGGTTTCTGAAAAACTTCAAAACAGAATTACCGTTCCATCCAGCAATCTCATTATTGTGTGTATACCCAAAGGAATATAAGTCATTCTACCATAAAGGCACATGCACACATATGTGCATCACAGCACTGTTCACACTAGCAAAGACATGGAATCAACCTAAATGCCCATCAACAGTGGACTGGATAAGGAAAATGTGGTACACATTTGATACACCATGGAATACCGTGCATTCATAAAAAGGAATGATCATGTCCTTTGGAGCAACATGGATGGAGCTAGAGGCCAATGTACTAAGCGAATTAACGCAGGAACAGAAAACCAAATACCACATGTTCTCACTCATCAAAGGGATCTAAATATTGAGTATATATGAACACAAAAAAGGGAATAACAGAGACTGGGGACTACTTGCGGATGGAGAGAGGGAGGAGGATGAGGATTGAAAAACTACCTCTTCAGTATTATGCTTATTACCTGGGTGACAAAATAATCTATACACCAAACCCCTGTGAACACACAATTTACATATGTAACAAACCTGTACATGTTTCCCTGAACCTAAAGTAAAAGTTAAAAAAAAAAAGCTGTCTTGCAAAGGAAATCTAGGGAAGTTCTATACAAAGGCAAAGCGTATATGAAATATATGGTCTTCTAAATATTCATGTTAAGGTAATCAGTAAATGCCTGGAAGGCATAGGTTGACTTAGAATGTTATAAAGATGCTAATCATTTATAGCGTTGTTGTTGTTGTTTTTGTTGTTGTTATTGTTGTTTTTGAGGCGGAGTCCCGCTCAGTTGCCCAGGCTGGAGTGCAATGGCATGGTCTTGGCTGACTGCAACCTCCGCCTCCAGGATTCAAGTGATTCTTCTGCCTCAGTCTCCCGAGTATCTGGGATTACAGGCATGCACCACCACACTCAGCCAATTTTTGTATTTTTAGTAGTGGCGAGGTTTCTACTGCTGCGGTTTGGCCAGGCTGGTCTCGAACTCCTGACCTCAGGTGATCCACCTGCCTCGGCCTCCCAAAGTGCTGGGATTGCAGGCATGAACCACCATGCCGGCCCTATAACTTGTTTAAACAACGTAAACTTCTTGAGCACGTGGCAGAAAAGATGTATGAAGAAACAGAAAGAGCACTATTTAGTTACTGAAGTGAAAAATGATGAAATATCTTGGAATCAACTTGCACAAGATTGAGGGAGGTATATTGAGAAAGTACTGGCAGTTTCCATTAAAAAAAGAAAAAGAAAAATTATAATCTTGGTGATAAAGAGCTGGAACTAGGGGAAAAGGCTTGGTAAAATTTTAAAAGTAATAGAAAGTTCACACTTCAAAAAAGTGAATATTTATTTATGATGAGGAGAGAAATGAAAATATACTTTGATTCCTTCTTAACACTACAACAAAATGTCAACATTTTCAACAGAGTAAAATAGATTAGGCTTTTTTTTCATGGTTCTTCAAAATTTATGATTTTAGTATTCCACAGTATATGCTTTCAAAATATACAGGGATTTCAATAAATTCCGTATTGCATGATTAAAATAAAAATATGGAAAAGTATGTTGATGGGGGATGCAAAAGTTCTCTGCTTATAATTTCATGCAGCTGGTTATTAGATTTATTCACTGACTAGCTTCAGGCTCTGAACATTTCCAACTTTCTTTATTCTTCCCACATTCTTCTGATACTTGGAGTGTTATTATATAGGACACAATTTTATGTGATATAACTATCAGAATTTGACATCTAGCCCCACAATCTTATGTCACAGCTTGGGGTCTGTTGGCACAATGTTCTGTAAGCATATATTGGAACTCATTTCTATATCAAAATAGATAGCAATAGCTTAATTCTATATGGAAGTAACTACAAACAGTTTAACTTCCTCTTACTAACTGAAACTAAATGTACTCCAATTTAACATTTTGTTACTCAGACTCTAGAAATATCATCAGACACTCTACCACCACTTGACAGAAGAGAAGGTCATAGAGGGAATTAAGAGCAGAACTGGCCAGGCGCGGTGACTCATGCTTGTAATCCCAGCACTTTGGGAGGCCAAGGCGGGTGGATCATGAGGTCAGGAGTTCGAGACCAGCCTGACCAACATGCTGAAATCCCATCTCTCCTAAAAAATAAAAATAAAAATAAATTAGCCAGGTGTGGTGGTGCACACCTGTAAGCCCAGCTACTCAGGAGGCTGAGGCGGGAGAATTGCTTGAACCCGGGAGGTGGAGGTTGCAGTGAGCAGAGATCAAGCCACTGCACTCCAGCCTGGGCGACAGAGTGAGACCCTGTCTCAACAACAACAACAACAAAAGCTGAATCATACAGCCCTCTGAATCAGTTGCACTTTTCTAGAAATTTTCAAAATTTTATGAAAACATATGACTAAGTGAAAGCCTAGTTTCCTACCCAGGGCTTTAAAGGTGGCCTATGGAAGTGGGAAATTTGAAGCTCTAACATCGTATGTGCCCATATAAATCTACCTATAGGCTAATGCCTATTTGTGGGTAAGGGAATTTGGAAAGACAATCCAAAAAATTTAGCCATGTTATAGAAAAGATGAAGATAAAACAACCAAAGGAAAAACACTGGAAATGTAAACATTATGAGATGTAAAGTAACTTTATTTTTTATTTTTATTTTTTTGAGACGGAGTCTCGCTCTGTCTCCCGGGCTGGAGTGCAGTGGCCGGATCTCAGCTCACAGCAAGCTCCCCTCCCGGGTTCACGCCATTCTCCTGCCTCAGCCTCCCGAGTAGCTGGGACTACAGGCGCCCGCCACCTCGCCAGGCTATTTTTTTGTATTTTTTAGTAGAGACGGGGGTTTCACCGTGTTAGCCAGGATGGTCTCGATCTCCTGACCTTGTGATCCGCCCGTATCGGCCTCCCAAAGTGCTGGGATTACAGGCTTGAGCCACCGCGCCCGGCCAGAGTAACTTTATTTTAACATTATTCGATGTGTTCACTTGTGTATTGCTGAAGGGAGAACTAGAATCTTAAAGAAAAAGTGATTGTTCCTAATAGAACAATAATTTATTGTAAAGTACAAAGTCTTATAAACACTACCCTTGCTGGAATACGATAAGATTCGTGTTTCATGATTCTTCATATTCATTTCTGCTTCAGAGTCAATCTTGAAATAAAAATAAGATAATTCCAGTTCATTTTCAGAGTCCTCTCAGTCCGTCTGTGTCATTTCCCTGTTCCTGACCCCATCTTTGGATTCCATTGCTGTTATGATTCCAAGTGGATGGAAAACCATCTTCTTGGCTTTATGTTGGGCGAGTTTTGCGTGTAATATTCAGTTTTGTTTGCTCTCTCTTTACTCTGTTTTAACCCAAGATTGCAAGCTGTATTTCTTAACAATTATTTATTAATTATAGATAAAATACTAGATGTTTTTGGCAATAAGTAAAGAGTAATGTAAATATTAAAGTTAAGTTAGAAATGCATTGAATTAAAAATAGTCTACGTAAAATTCCAATCTTATTGGGAAAATCAGACCTAATATAAAGTTCTACACGAGTCATCTGTCATTTTAGATGGTGTAAGTTAATTTATAATGGAAGTTTGCATTTTATCAGAGGATGATCAAATGGCTGACTTGCTGCATTTGAAAGCCTTCTGATAGTAAAACAGTCTGCATAGGAGAAAATGGGGAAAGGAGGACTTTCTGGTGAGAGTAAAAATATAGAATTCAAGCCTACAAATAAAATTGAACTTGATTGTTTTCTGTGGATACTTTCTCATATTCTGGGTTAATTTTCTTTATAATATTTTGAAAGGAAGTAAAATATTCAGAGTGCCAAAGACAGCAACAGAAACCTCCCAGACTCCTGAGGCTTTAGGAACACCTGTCATGAAAGGGGGTTTGGCTGACGTAGAAATAACAGTGATACAATATGAGTGTCTTTTATTTTTGACAGTCTCCGCATTTATCAATTGCAAATGTACTGTGTATGCAGCCAGCAATTTGTCAAAGAGTGTTGTAGAAATATGTCTGACCTAGATTAAAAGACCCTGTGGATAGAAAAGTTTTGTTTATCTGAACCGTATGCTCAGTAATCAAAAGGGAAAATGAGAACAACAGGTTTCTAATCTTTCCTGGCCATTGGAAACAGGGGACTTCATATATTGTAAAATGCAGATACATACTATCTAAAGTAATAATAAGGATTGTTTTCAGACCTACTCTTAACTTACTACAATTTAGACATTACCAGTAGAATTCTCTTCTATAGTTCCTACGAAGTCAATACCTCCTGTCTGTCTATACTGCATGCTTTACACCCAGGACTAGAGTTTAAATCCAAGCTGTGCAATTTACTGCCATTATGATTTTAGGCAATCAGAATTAAGTTTTTCTTCCATAGCTCATAAACAAAAATAGTATCACTTAATGATTAGGCATAAAATTGCTGAGATGCAATATAAGAGAAATATTTTGTGTACATCCTAAAATTCTGTATAGTTGATGTACACACACACCCTCATAGACATTTAGACATGCCACATGATCTTTCCTATTTACCACTTTTGTAAACAAAAGTAGTTTTAATTTTTTAAAAAATGATACAATATACATTACCTAAAAGTATTTTCATATATATATGGTCATGGTAGGTTTTCCTGACAGGCATGCCATTCAAATCTCTTACAAGAATGTTTTTACTTTTTTTAAGGAATCAACCAACATTTATTTAGTTATACAAACTTTAAACTTTCTAATTTGTATTTTTTTATTTAATTATAATTGACAATTGTATACATTTGTATGTTGCAATGTGAGCTTTTTCAACTTTTATTTTAGATTCAAGGTCTACATGTCCATGTTAATTACAAGAGTATATCGTGTGATGCTGAGGTTTGGGGTACGATTGAATATTTCATCCAGGTAGTAAGTATGGCACTCAAAGGGCAGTTTTCCAACCCTTTCCCCTTCCCTTGCTGTCCCCACTTGTAGTTCCCTTTGTCTATTGTCTCCATATTTATGTTCAAAAAGTATGCTTTAAAAAACAATTCATCTCACATGGACTGTATTCCCTACTTTATGATCATTCGGTGTAGATGGACGGAGTTTCCTTGATGGTGGCATTTAATTATGCTCACAAAGAAATATGATGAAAATTAAGGTTAAAAGAGAAAATATGTAAAAGGAATTTTCTTCATCAGGAGCTTCAGTGAAGTAAGTATTATGCTGCAACAGCATGCAATCATCCAATATCCATGTTTGTTTTCTCCTTTTTCCCTCATTCTATAATGAGAAAAAAGCAGACACGTGTGATTCCTAATCCAATTTAAAGTTTTGCCACCTGATGATGGATTGTTATTTCAAAACATGTTTAGCAAAGAACAGCAAATTGCACTCAGAATTATGCAATATTCACTGGAATCTGTATGTTTCATTCTAAGTCGTTTTTCTCTCTGCAATTGCTCACTTGTTAGAAGCAATGTCTGCCACTACTTATATACATAGAAGAGAGCAGCTAAGAGTAAGCATTAGTTCCACATGATTAATATGAGTATTAATAATAATAAAGGAAACCCTTTCCAAATGGGGATTTATGTTTGAGATTCAGTATTTTGGTCCAAAGGAAGAAGAAACAGGAAAGTCTTTGAGTACTCTTTCCTCTACAGTTTTAATGATCCATTGGGGGAGGGCGAGGCAATGAGAGACACGGAGAAGCAGGTGGAAGGGAAGTAAGGAGGGATGAGAAAAGCAGAGTATTGACTGCTCACTGCTGCTGCCCCCATGTCCCCGCCCCCACCACCATTCTTAAAGACTAATCATTTGTAGCTTTATGGAAAAGAAACTAATGCATCTAGAGCAGAAAAAAATAAATAATGTACTTGCATCAGTTGTTTATTGCTGTGTGATAAAACATTCCAGGACATCTCTAGTCACATTGCGAAGGGTCAAGGACACACAGGGTCGTGTTCATTAGATGCTGTGATTGTGAAAATGTACCACAGATAACACATTTCCCCAAAATATTAACAAATGCAAAAAAGAATCATCAATCTTTTTAATTTGAGAAACCTCTTTATTTGCAAATAGTTCAAAAGCATAGTATTTTAATCAAATAATTACTCTAGAACTTAACCATTAAAATAATCCCAAATATGAAATTAGCTGTTTTTCAATAGTGAATCTTGTGTAAGGTAAAGACATTTATATTTGAAGGGTTAAAATTATTACCCCAAGTCCCCTAGTGTTTAATAACTTAAGGCATGGATTGGGGGAGAAAATTAACAATTTATGGTGCTAGGCATGCCAACAATGATACAGTAGTAAGTTTTGATAGACAAGAAATTTTGTTGGATTCTGAAATATACATGACAATACCTGTATCCTATCAACCTTATGAATGTGTCCTATTTGGAGGGAGAAAAGGTATTTAGGAGATAAATCTGACACAGAATTACTGTCTATTATTACAAATGTTAAATTAAAAAAAGTTTTCAAAATAAGAAAGGCATCTCTGAGTAAAATGAAATTAAGGCCTATTTTAAAACATTAAAATACCTACATTTTAATTTCCTAAACATATAATTTCTTTCTTTATTCGTGCAACAACTTTACTTGCTAAGTTTGTATCAATGTTACAGGCTTCAATTAAAAAAGTAAAATTTAAAAAGAGCCTGTCATCATGAGAGTCACAGTCTAATAGAGTCAGGCAAGTAAATTAGTAAAATATATGTCAGGTGGTGAATCCCAAGGAGACAGCACAAGGAAGGGAGGAGGGAAGCTTTTCTGGTGGGGAGGCTTTGCGATTTTCAGTTGGGTGGTATGGGAAGATGTCACTGAGTAGATGGTATTTAAATAAAGGACTAAACAACTAAAAATCAGCCTTACTGTTCCCTGGGACAGTGAGCATTTCAGGCAGAGCTGGAAGAGCAAATGCAAGTAAGTGCCTGAGGTAGGCATTCATTGGCCAGGTTCGAGCTGTAACAGGCCAGTATGCCTTGAGTTGAGTAAAGGGGGATATTAGTAGCAGATGACTCTGGGGAGGGAGCAGGCACAGAGGTAGGTGGACTGAATGAACCTACAATGGTTAGGTAAGTCTTTATAACAATTTTGGCTGTCATGTGATTGATGTGAGAAGCTATCGAAGGGATTTGAGCACAGGAATGACATAATCTGATTTACATTTGAAAAGGATTATTCTAGTATTATGTTGAAAATAGGTGGTGAGTCAAAAAAGAAAGGAAGAAACATCCAAGCCAGTTAGGAGGCTATTCGAATAATCATATGAGAGACTATGGTAGCCTATGCCACAGTAATAGCAACAAAGGTGATGAGAAGTAATCTGGTTTTGGAAATATTTAGAAGGTTTGGAAGGAAGAGCTAATAGGATTATCCAGTATCTTGGATGTGGGCTATATTAATCAACTTTAGTTTATGCGGCCATGACAAACAACCTCAAGTCTTCCCCCAAATGTCAGTAATTTACAACAATGAGCATTGATTCGTTGCTCAAGTTACATAAAGCAGCTGTGGGTCTGGCTCTGCTCACCTGAAGGTCAGCCTGGAGCTGCTTGACTTGTGCTAATGTTTACCATGCATCCTAGAATCCAGGCTGTGGGAGCAGTTTCTATTACAGAAATGCTCTCTTCATGGCACAGGGAGGGGTGCCATAGCCACAGTGGGCAATCTTCTTAAAAGTCCTATGGAGTCAAGGCATAAGTCACACCTGGTTACATTCCATTGCCCCAAGCAATGTGGCCAAGCCCATGTGACTGCGTAGGGACAACCACTTCTCCTATGGGAGGTCTCTCAGGTCTCTTTTATCTGACAGAGAAGGGAGCAAGCATTTGGCAAGCACAACACAATCTTCAACGTTGCAGAAAAGAGAAATCAAGGCTTTTCTCCTAACAAACTAGAGAAATGAAGTCACTGTCCACCGAGATGGGAAAGATAGCAGGTAGAATAAGTTTAAAAGCAGCCAAACAATTGATCATAATAACAAACTGTGATGTGATATTGGAATTATTTTAAACATTATCGTAAAAGATTTATTATAAGACATAGAAAACCTAAGTTATCAAAGGTCTGATCAACTGTACAAATGACAGGAAATAAGGTACCAGGTCATTTTCATTGGAAATGAAATAACCACCCAATTCAGAACAATTAACAGCGGATAATGAAAATACATGTATTCATACACGTAGCCCATTTTAAAGTCATATAATTTTTATTCACAGACCATCGGCTACATTTAAAGAATGGTGATATTCAGGCTGTCTTGTATTTCACATCTTTAAGTGTCATAAATATTTCCCTTTACTATAGAAAAAGCAAACTAGTATAAAATAGCCACAGAATAATTATAAACATATATATCCCTTGTGTAGATGTAGTATTCTGCAATCCCTGTGCAAGTCCTTTTTCATAATGATATATCATGTTTCTTACATCACTAAAGCTTCTGGTACATGGGTTTCTGAAGAATGAGGGAGCGTTAATCAGCTTTTGGCAGAGATCAGCAAAATTTGCAAGCATTTTAGCCTCTCCATCAAGGCTCATAAAATATTTTGGAAACCACAGGACAAAAACCAACCCATCCAAGCAGAAAATTAAAAAGCAATCTACCAGTTCAACGGAATTCAACCTTTGCTAGGCTGCAAATGCTGGTAAAATGGTTAAATATACGTTCATGATTATCCGGAGACATAAAGCTACAGTAGAAACATGAAAAAAATACATAGGCTATGGGCAGGGTGGGAAAGAAAACAGGGCTAAATTGTGCATTTTATGGAGCAGTGTTGCTTTCTTTTTAACTTGATTTCTATCAAGGTGCTGAAGAACGCTGAATTCAGATAAGATGAGGAAGAAGAGGGGCATCATCTCCCCAACGCCTGGTTTAAAAGGGACACTCTTTTTTTCTTGTTGCATTGAATTTCTGCCTAAAATTTCCTTTGATTATAGAGGTGTTATCTTTTTCTCTCTTGAGAGTAAAATAGTCCTCAAAGTCACCGGTCATGGAAGTCAAGAAATGTTTGTTGTGCTGACTGTTAATTTCCTAAAAGAAAAACAAAACAACAGCAATAGTTGAATAAGGCAAGACTGAGTTTATTAAGCCTGTTGTGGTAAAGAAGAACACTACTTGGACAAAGGAGTGTCTTGAAAAGGGAAGTCAGAGGAGGGTGTTTACACAGGTGCAGCTTCTGAGCTGAGTGATTTTTAAGGCGTCTTGCAAGACAGAGCACTGGATAAGGCCAGGCAGAGTTTAGAACTTAATACCTTTGGATTGGTGAGCACAGTGTGGCAAGAGCCTTTAAGTGATTACATGAGCAAGGTCTTAATCTTGACAGCTAAGCTGTTTACTTGGTTCATGGACTTATATTCCAGAAGCAAGCAGTTAAATTATCTTTATTGCATTCAGTATTGTTTAACATAGGGTCAGAGAATGGTGTCCATTTCAATGCTCAGTTGAGAATTTACCTATTCTGTGAAATTTTGGGAGAAAACTTCACCCAAGTTTAGAGATATCTGCTCCATGTCCCAAACTTCCCAGATAAGGAAGATTACTCTGGTATCATTCTCTGCCAGACATCACATCAAGAAATAACAGAAGCTGAAACTGGAATTACATTATAATCCATGAAAGGCTGATAACAACAAGAAGTATTACAATGACCCTGTCTTCTTCAGAAGATCCAATAACGAAGTTATGCAAGACTGCAGAAGCTACTTCCTCTGATTTCTTGGCTCCCATACCTATCATTTAATTTTCTTCTGGCCTATGAGTTCCAAAATGTGGAATAGATATTGACTCCAAAGAGAGGAAATGATTAAAATCTACCCCCATTGGTTAGAAGCTGGCCATTACCAATACTCCTGGTATAGCAAAATTTTAAAATACCTCAAACAATACGGCATGCAGTACTGCTCTTTGAGGGCTAACGCCAATTAAGGGATCTTGTGTACTTCTGTTTCTTTTATTTTTAACTTGCTATTAGAAAAATGTTAACTGTATTTTGAGGGGAAATGTTGCCATTACAGAATGCGTGTTTCATTATGCATATCCTGTTGGTGAATGATTTACAAATCCTCATTTGACCTAGGGAGTGTTTGTCAAGCTTTATAGCCCCAAATTGCCATCAGGCAGATAACTTGTCTCTATCATTTGGATGTTTTGATGGCAATTTGTCTGACTCTAAGAAACCTATAAACCATAATTGTTCTAAAATATCTCCACTATTAATCCTTTTAGTCTCATTTTTTTCAGAACATACTGAAACAGAAGTAGTCTATCACCTCTGCCTCCACCTGCTTCTCTTCTTCCTCCTTGTACTTCAAAGCTAAGGAATGAATACAGAATTGCTTCTGTCAGGAGGGTGAAACAATCATCCAGTAATTGCCCTGTCAAGGGTTTTGGTGAGAGAAGTATTCTGAAATCACAATATAATGCCAGTCTTATATAGGATTTCCTAACCAGTATGTTGTTCTCCCTACTGAATAAAATATACCTCATCCTACATTTACTCCTTCAGGTCTAATAAGGAGAGCTCTATCTGGTCTATGGATTTAACACTTTAAGATAATTTACCTTGGACAAAGATCTTTGGAGAAGCTTCATTATATTTTGAAGTCATTAACATGACTCAAAAAAGTCCCCAATGGAATCAAGATGAGGCATATGACAGTAGGCATCTGCAGATCACCTCTGCTCCTTAATTTTGCCTCTGGAGGAGTATTCTTTACATTCATGGACTTCCATAGGCCTGATGTTTTCCTATTTTTGTTGTTACTCTGCTTCATTACTGCAAATGTCAGACCTCTAAGAGTGAGGTTATTAAACAGCAAAACACAGAGTGATGGGCATTTGTAAAAGATACATATCCAGAGAAGATGCTGCTCTCTCACTGCCAGCCATACAAGCTGAGGCTTCCTTCTTGTCACTGAAGAAGACAAGGAGACAAGAAGCACATTATGTCATAAAGACAATAGGAATCTTGCAAGTAACCTTTTCACCAGAACCCCTCTCCTTTGCCCTGCCTTGCATGTACTCTTCTTGAATGATTTATTGCCAAAATATTCTTGAATTTCCCATATTGTTAATTTAATGTTCTTAGTAACAAAAACTAACCATGGGATTGATATACCAGAAAACTGCAGTCACCTCAGGGCAGAAATTATTATTTTAGTCTACCCATGAAAAGAGACTTTTTTTTTCAGGTGACTCAGGTCCTTAAAAATGAGGTGAAGTGTGCCTACCACAAGGTGTCGGCAAGACAGGGAAAGTCAGGCAGGGTGTTCAAGGAAATCAAACACATGCAGCTTCTTTATTCTACTGTCTTCTTGTTTAGTTCTTCTGAAAATCAATTTTGATGGGGAGATCTGGCAAATGTTTGTGTTCCGTTAGTTTAACGTGATAGAGTGAAAAACATTCTGGCTGTCAGTTAGGCTCCAAGGGCAGTGCTGAGATTTGAAACAGAAACCAGGATTTATAAAACGACTGCAACAGGACTTGTAAAACACATAAATTATAGCAAACCACACAAGAGTCACAGATGATCTAAGAATATACTCTTCAACACCAGCTCATTTAGATCTACATGTTCCAAGGTGAGAACACAGATAACCCATCCAGCAGAAACCACCTAGACTTGTGTTCTAAAGACAACGGTTCCAGTCAAGTCTCTTTATTTGAAAATTGAGACCCATCCCTGCTAAGGCCATTTTATCGTGTAATTTTGGGCCGTAAACTCTAAAGGTATCCTTCCCTGACTCTGTCCTTTACAGAACCCCCTTACTTCCCGTGATATGCTTTCTCCCTGTCAAGCATTTTAATAAGCCTAACTTTATAATGGTGTTGGTTGCTCTTAGCTGGAAGGCTTTGACTTAAAATACTGGAAGGATTAGAGAGATAACTATAAGTAAAAATCATCTAAGTTATGATAAATAAGCTGTTGAATTATATGATTTGTTTCTAGGATTTTTCTCTAAATATGTATTAAATCAAACTTTCTCCAATTTGGAGCTAAGTAACAATATCTTTTAAAGCCTCTATAGAAGCAGAGAGTAGAATGGTGATTACTAAAGGCTGGGAAGAGGGGATGGGAGTTGGGGAGATGTTGGTCAAAGGATACAAAATTTCAGTCAAATAAGAATAATAAATTCAAGAAATGTACCACATGATGACTGTGGTTAATAATAATGTAGTATTCTTGAAAATGGTTGAGTAGATTTTAAGTGTTTTTGCCACGAAAAATGATAAAACTACATCAGATAATGAAATGTTAATTACCCAAATATAACAATTGCACTATACATATGCATATACTAACATAGTGTTGCACTTAACAAATAATTTTTTATTTAGGAAAAACTCTCCAGGTGATTCTAATGTGCAACCAAATATGAGAAACTATAAGTTAAAATATTAACATCTTTCAACAAAACATTTTTAAAATTATATTATAAATTACATATGTAAAATGGATAGGTCCATGGTGAGTGACTTTGACATACGTAAACCTCAGTCAAGGTATACTCCATACTCAAGAATGTTCCCTCATTCCCCTTTCCATTCTGCCCCCTCCCATAAGTAAGCATTGTTTTTCTAGCACCATAGATTAATTTTGCCTGTTCTTGACCTTCATGTGACTGAAATCGCACACTAGAGTGGTTGTTCAAGATGACTGACATGAGATCCAAAAATGTCAACCTAGAATGAAAGAGCTTCAGCTTTGAGAAGCTCTTCAGATACATTTCTCTGTAATACCCTAATTTTCCACTTGAGATCAACAAGATCACATAGCAAGTTAATGGCATAGTTGTGAACAAATTCATTGTTTCCTAAACCCTCTTTACTGATATTCCTTCTATCATTCATCAACATGTCGATAAATAGCAACTAAACTATAAACTTCAAAATATATCCAAAACCCCACTTTCTACTGTTTCTACCTTAATTCAGGCCTGATGGAATACTTATCTAAACTATGTGGACAAACTTCCAGACTGGTCTCTGTCGTTAGATTCTTATTTATTTATTCATTTATTTAAAAACCACTCCTTGGGAATTCATAGCTAATGAACCTCATTTTGCAGTCCACTCCTGACTCTATTACACAGATCTGATTATGAAGTCTTCATTGGTTTTAATTATCAGGGTTACAAATATGTGGGCTGCTGACTAAATGCAATCCACAGAGTTGGTTTTTCCTTCTCATAAAATTAGTTGAAAAATTAAATTACTTGCTAATAATTCAAACTGGGACAATTCTGAGTGATAATTTAGTACCCTGAGTTTTCTCGAAATGGAAGAATGTCTAATAACACTGAGCTCTCACTTTTCTTCTGTAATCACTGGAAACTGAGGAGTGAATATGTTCTTTATTACAGCCACAACCAGTGACTCACTGTGTTTCTGACAATATGGCCACATGCAGCCACGCTTCATTTATCTGTGTCACCGTCTTACCTATTTATGTATTTTGCATTTTCACCTGAGTTTTCTGAGGTGAAGTCTAAATTGCTTGTCCAGGTAAGTGAGGACTTTGCCTTTAAAAGCACATTTTCCACTACATCTTACTGAATTATATAATTGTGCTTCCCTGAGTAACGAAATATGAATGATAACACTATTTTGATTGGAAATTTAACAATTTTGCTTTTCTTCTCTTTTTTTCCCCCTACATAGAAATAAGGCATACTTACATTTTCCCTTACTTCTTGGGATGGCTTCCTCACCCCCCATGAGAAAAGATAACTAGGATCTCAGTTGATTAGGCTTTAAACTTAATAGGAAATTAGAGTCTATATTTAAAGAACAAGAAAAGCCGGGCCTTTACCACAAGAGGCAGAGTTAAAGGAGTTGATATGAAGCAGGTTGCGTTCTTTTGCGAAGTACTGAGCCAGGCTCTAGTGGACCAATAGTAAAAATGTGGTTCTTGCTAAGGAAGATTGCCAACCAGTCTCAGAGACAGAGAAGTCACTAGACAGTGTTGACAGTATAGGAATCGTCACAGAGTACTCTTGTAGCATAGGAGCAGTATATATTAGGGGACCTGCCCTCTGGACTAGAGGAAGTTATTTCTAAGTTTCTGAAACTTAGGCCTGAAGAACTAGTACATATATGAATAAGCAAAGCAAAAAGGTGTTTAGGCAGGGGAAATCGCAAAGATAAACGGATAGGGCACCGATTCAAGGTATCTCTGGGGTAGTTTACCATAGTCACAGAGAAGCTCAGGTAGGAGGGAGTATGGGAAGGCAGTGATTAAGGGATTTGGAGAAAAATTGAGTGGGACAGAGGTAGGGATGAAATCATTAGCCCTTGCATTTTATTCAGTGTAATTTTCTTTCTTTCCTGAGGGAGTGGGAGTTATCAAAATATTTTTTGGAGAAGTGTAAGATGACAGATTGTAATATCAGGTACCGTGAACTGTTCCAAGTTCTCTTTGTAACACAAAAAACAAAAACTGATTTATTCAGAGTTTTTTTTTTTTTTAATACTTTAAGTTCTGGGATACATGTGCAGAATATGCAGGTTTGTTACATAGGTATACACTTGTCATGGTGGTTGGCTGCACACATCAACCCATCTGGATATCCACATTAGGTATTTCTCCTAATGCTGTCCCTCCCCTAGCCCCTCACCCCCCGACATGCCCCAGTGTGTGATGTTCCCCTTCCGGTGTCCATGTGTTCTCATTGTTCAACTCCCACTTATGAGTGAGAACATGCGGTGATGGGTTTTCTGTTCCTATGTTAGTTTGCTAAGAATGATGGTTGCCAGCTTCATCTATGTCCCTGCAATTACTAAAAAGTCAGGAAACAACAGATGCTGGAGAGGATGTGGAGAAATAGAAATGCTTTTACACTGCTGGGAGTGTAAATTAGTTCAACCATTGTGAAAGATAGTGTTGCAATTCCTCAAGGATCTAGAACCAGAAATACCATTTGACCCAGCCATCCCATGACTGGGTATATAACCAAAGGATTATAAATCATTCTACTATAAAGACACATGCACATGTATGGTTATTGCAGCACTGTTCACAATATTCAGAGGTTTTATGGTAATACTGGTAAACAAATATAGCAAATAGATTTTTAAAATGAAAACAATGGATCATGATATATTCTATCTCGTATGATCAGAATTCATTCAGAAATGGGCTTCAGGGGGCATTGTGGCATTCAGAGAAGGCTTTATATAAGAAATGGAGCATCCTCCCATAGGAAACATGGATGTTGAACTACAGTGAGATTTAGGGTAAATCATTTCAAGTTGAAAAGTGTGAGGCCATGGTGTGTGTGTTTGTGTGTGTAGCTTAGAGGGGAGACTGATGTTGGGAGGTTCTAAGATATGACTGATAGCTATGACAAGACAGTAATTTTGAAATTGATTTGGTAGAAAATTTCCAATTCTTCTTAAGCAGGAGAGTGGTCTGATGAAAATAATGTTTGCATTATTGCGTGTGGCATTCAAGTTTTCTAGAATGCAAAGATTGGTATTAGCAAGAGCTTTGGATGGATAGCAAGATACAAAAGACTGAAGAACTGAAGGCATTGCAGGGTAAACAATGTTTCCAGAGTTGAAACCTGAAGCTCGGGTCTCGAAATCACCTTCCCTGTAGGAAGAGTGAGGAAATCGGCTTTCCTTGTAATGGAGCTGCCTACCCTTCTATTTCTTCTAATTGGTACTGTCTAAGTTATACTTGGTCTCAGAAATTATCATAACAGGTTGTATTACTCCGTTCTCATGCTGCTGTAAGGGCACACCCAATAGTGGGTCATTTATAAAGGAAAGAGATTTAATGGACTCACAGTTCTGCATGACGGGAGGCCTCACAATCGGGGCAGAAGGTGAAGAAGGAGCAAAAGCACATCTTACATGGTGGCAGAAAGCAGAAGTGCTGAGCAAAAGCCCCTTATCCAATCATCAGATCTTGTAAAAACTCACTTACTATCACAAGAACAGCAGCACTGGGGTAACCGCACCTGTGATTCAATTACTTCCCACCAGGTCCCTCCCACGACACTTGGGGATTATGGGAATTATAATTCAAGATGAAATTTGGGTGGGGACACAGCAAAACCATATCACAGGTCATTCGAATAGTAATAGGTATCTCTGTTGATGTATCTGCCTGGAACAGAGAGGGAGACAGGCAAGGGAGTCATTTAGGTCATAGGTGCTTAGTGTGACTTCTCAGCCACAGTCTAAGTTCAGGTGTGTCCAAAGGCCTGAAAGCCCAAATTTCACAGGTGGACAGGATTTTAGGTTTGCTAGGACTTATCCTAATCCCAATGGCATCTTTGTTTTGCATAAGAATCTAGTGTTCTTATAATTTTTCTATTATTTTGAAACCTTAATTAACTTTAGTGTGTAATTGTAAATTCATGTGACCTTGAACTGTAATTTTATTATGTTTCTTCTTAATTTACACATTTTAAGCCTTTTAAAAAAAAATTCTATTTTGTTTTATTGTGGTAAGAACCCTTAACTTGAGATCTATCCTCTTAAATGTTTAAATATATAATGTGGTAGTGCTGACTAGAGGCACAATATTACACAGCATATCTCCAGACCTTACTTATTTTGCACAACTTAAACTTTACACCTATGTATTGGAAACCACCATTATGCTCTTTGATTTGGCTATTTTAGAAACCTCCTCCAAGTGAAATCATGCAGGATTTGTCTTTCTGTGACTGGCTTATTTCATTTAGTATAATATCCTCAAGATTCATCCACGTTGCATATTGCAGAATTTTCTTTTTTTTTTTTTGAGATGGAGCCTTGCTCTGTCACCCAGACTGGAGTGCAGGGGCACGATCTCCGCTGACACATATTGCAGAATTTTCTTTATTTTAAATCTGGATAGCATTCCATTGTGTGTATATGCAACATTTTCTTTATCTGTTCATCCACTAATGAACATTTAGGTTGTTGAATGTTGCTGTGATAAACATGGAAGTGCTAATATCTCTTCAAGATCCTGGTTTTAATTATTTTGAATAGATATCCATGGTGGGATTGCTTTGTCATGTGTTTTTATTTATTTTTTATTTTTTAAGGAATCTTTATACTGGTTTCCATAGCAGCTGCACCATTTTGCATTCCCACCAACACCATGCATGGGTTCCATATCCTCACAGACACTTGCTGCCTATTGCATTTTTTTCAACTTGTATTTTTAAGTTCAGGGGTACATGTGTAGGTTTGTTACATAGGTAAATTTGTGTCATGGGGTTTTTTCATAAAGATTATTTCATCGCTCAGGTATTAAGCCTGGTACTCATAGTTATTTTCCGTGATCCTCTCCCTCCTCCCACCCTCCACTCTCTGAAAGGCCCCAGTGTGTGTTATTTCCCTCTATGTGTCCATGTGTTTTCACCATTTCACTCCCACTCATAAGTGAGAACGTGTGGTATTTGGTTTTCCTTTTCTGTGTTAATTTGCTAAGGATAATGTCCAATGGCTCCATTCACATCCCAGGAAAGGGTACGATTTTGTTCTTTTTTATGGATGCATGGTATTCCTTGGTGTACGTGTACCACATTTTCTTTATCCAGTCTATCACAGATGGGCATTTAGGTTGATTCCAGGTTTTGTTATTGTGAATAGTGTTGCAAAGAATATACACCTTCGACCCAACAATCCCTTTACTGGATATATACCCAAAGGAACATAAATCATTCCATTATAAAGGCACATGCCCTTTGCTTTCTTCATAATTGCCATCCTGAGAGAAGTGAGGTGGTGTCTCACTGTGGTTTTGATGTGCATTTCCCTGATGACTAGTGACAGTAAGCAATTCTTCACAGGCCTTTTGGCCCTTGTGTGTCTTCTTTGGATGAAAGTCTGGTCAAGTCTTTAGTTCATTTTTGTTGATGTGATTGTAAAGTTTTTGTTACCATTGTTGTTTTTGTTGCTGAGTTGGAGTTTCTTATATATTTTAGAGATTATTCCCTTATCAGATATAAGATTTGGAAATATTTTCCCATTCTCTCGGTTTTTTTTTTTTTTTCATTTTGTTGATTGTTTCCCTTGCTGTACAGAAGCTTTTTAGTTTGATGTATTCCCACTTGTCTATTTTTGGTTATGTTGCCTGTACTTTAGGTGTCAGAGTCATGAAATTATTGCCAAGACTAATGTCATAAAACTTTTCCATATGTTTTCATCTAGGAGTTTTATAGTTTCGGGTCTTACATGTGGGACTTTAATCCATTTTGAATTCATTTTTGTATGTGTGGTATAAGAGTCCAATTTCCTTTTTTTTTCTTTTTGCATGTGGATGTTCAGTTTTGCCAACAACATTTGTTAAAGAGACTATCTTTACCCACTTTCCTATTTTTGACATCAAGCCATTTTAACAAGAATTTTAACAGTATACATTTTATGAGAGATGCATATGCTTAGGATGAACAGTTTAAATTACTAAATAGATAGCACATGCCAGATTAAGTTCTGTTATGTCTTTACTGTAATTCTTTGATATTTTTAGTATTTCAATTACAGATACATTCTAATTTTGATTTAATTCTGCCAGAGAAAAATGTATCTTATTTGTTTATAATGAATCAATATTAAGGAAATCGTCACACGAAAATATGATCATATATTTGAAATATCTGTACCTTAAGGAAAATACAATTTTATGTTTATTTATTGAAAACCTTGGGTATTATTAGGAAACATTAGTAGTTACTTTGATTAATAGTTTAGACTAAGTCACTTGAACCCCTGACTGTGCCTGTCAGATTGTGGAATACACATATATCTATTTGCAGACTCTCTGGCATAAGGGCTATGGCAAAATCATTATTTAAAACGATTTTGAGTTTCACAGAAGGAGGCTATAATTTCTATAAATTCATGTTTATGTGACTTTGAAGTAGATTAAAACAAATGTTATTAGTTTAGATTTATCCTGTTAATCTAGAGACAGCACACTGATCTTTCCCAAGAAAGAGTAAAAAAAAAAAAAAAACATCAATAAGCAAAACAATCATTTGCTGAAAACTCTTTGCCCTGAGAAGCAGAAACCTGTCAAAGTACAACACAACCGTATATCAACCTCCCTGTCAAGGGCATCACACCTGCAGTAGAATCAACACTATAACAGGTTGAGGATGACCTTAATGCTGTGTTATTGATTTAGTCTCCATGTTGTTATTAGTCTGATATTCTAAGGTTCAACGAATTTGATCCACATAAAGTAAGTATCAAAAAGAAAAGCATGGAACCTAAAAAACTCCAGTCAAAAGCAATCACTTCTAGGTTTTCAAACATCAAAATTAAAGGGCTTAAACTTGGATTGATGAAACTTAGGGGAACGGGACTAGTAGATTTGATAATTATGTTATTTGAAGATATATTGAGTTTTGTGCAAAACTTCATGACTGATAGAAATAAGTTATTCCCCCATGTACCTAAGGGTCACCAATCTGCAACCTACAAGTAGGGTGACCTGATTTGCCTGAGACTCTTCTGGTAACCAAACTCAACTCATCATTGACATTAAAATGAGAACTTTTAAAATACAGATTCTATTGGCAGTAACTCAGAGTTACAGAGTCTAACTTTATAGCAGTGAAGTCCATTAA
Organism: Rhinopithecus bieti; assembly: GCF_001698545.2. Lineage (NCBI taxonomy): Eukaryota > Metazoa > Chordata > Mammalia > Primates > Cercopithecidae > Rhinopithecus > Rhinopithecus bieti. Next base: position 1,276,668 of record NW_016826690.1, read on the forward strand.
TCTGGTTTTTTTTTTTTTTTTTTTTTTCATCAAGTACCTGAGATGGTTCTGATAATATGGGTGCTTGGGAAACTCTTCTCTGAAAAACATAGTTCCTGATTTGGAAACATTGCTGCTTAAATAAAATATGTGTATGTGTGCACACATGTGTGTGTCTATTTTTCCCTTTCCTTTTTCCAAAATGCCAACAATTATTTCCCTGTGTATTATGACTGTAACTTGTACAGTTACAATATTTGTATGTATCACAGTTGATTCTACTTCAGTATTAAGACGTTTTATGTACTAGACAAAGAACATCTTTAAGAACTTATTTTCTCTCTTTCTATTCGCAATGATCAGCACAGAGCCTGTATATAGAGGATATTCCATAAATAAGCTAATTAATAAGACAAGACACTTGGAACCATTCAGATTTGTAAACCTGTTCTACAGGACGTTGAAGAGAAATATTCAGGGGATGCTTCATGAATGAAGTGACACCTGAAGAGAATCTGAAATACACTAAGGCCCAGACCATGGTCCCCTTGCTTTATGAACATCCTGGCATTCTCCTGACATTGCACATGCATGCAATGTGCTCAGCCTGAAAAGCCTTTCCTCCGATAAATGCATGTCTGGCTCCCTCACTCCTTTCACTCTCTTCATATCTTCATTCCAAAGGCCACTTTCCAGTAAAGGCTTACTTTGCCACACTGTCTAAAATTTTACCCCTTCTCTCCAAAACTATTTCATAGTCCCAGTTGTACTATGTTATTAAGTTGGTGCAAAAGTAATTGCGGTTTTTGATAATTGGGAATATTATTTTCTCTCTACTGGAGAGAAAGCTCTTTGAGACATGTATTTTAGTCTCTTCTGTTCACTGTTATATTCCCTCATATGTCAGTATCTGATACATAATAGGCACTCAGTAAATATTTGTCAAATACATGAATATATGAAATTATGTTATGACAATATTTGAAATCATTCTAATTATATTTGAAATACTATAACATATATTTATGTCTATTCTTGAATCATAACATGTAGCAAGTCCATAGAAAACTCCATTCTTTTATTTCTTATATAATCCATATATTGGATTGTTCTTTTGAGCTCTGAGAATATCAAATTAAAAGTACTGATGTAAACACTAAATAGTTTCTATCGGTACCTTTATTTGTTTGGAATATGTCTCAATGTTTAGTGTTAGACATACACCAAGAAAAATATTAAGTAAAATAGATAAGTGTTTTCCTATAATTCATCCTAATTATTCACATTTAAAATTTAGAAGGGACTTAATTAGATGCACTTTTTGTCTATTTGTACATAAGAAAGGCCAATTTGCATTCTCTTCAAGGAAAGAATTGGTATTCATAAAAGTTGGACTCACAATTTCATTTAAATTTGAAAGAAAATTAAAATTAATCCAACATAGGATATTATAAAAGATTACTATGCGAATATATTTTTAAAAGTTGCTATATCACATGGTGAACATTTTAATGGAACATTCTAAAAATGTTGAGATTTTGTTTCTTAAAAAAAATACATTCATATATAAATGTGAGCTCTTCTCACTTCCATAATAGAAGTGAGAATTATGTGGTCTGCGTTCTCATGACCGGCATAGTTTTACACAAGTGCTGACTGTAATCGGTGAATATAAAATTATGTGATTTCTTCTTTTTTGCTGACATGAACATTATTACTGTGCCTTTGGTTTAAATAAATACATGAAATGGTTGAACACACACACATAGCACCATATAAAACAGTTAAAAATTTGTTCTTTTGGGCATTCCATCTGTTGGTCAGATACCTGTATTAACACCGATTCGTCTCCCTCAAGCTGATGAGAATGCAGTGTAACTAACGTTGAATCTAAGGCCAAAAAGTACCTGCAAACCACTGGAGCCTTGCTTGAACCATTTGAGGCCACGTTCTGACCTCCTGTCTCGGCATATAGCTTTGCCAGTGCTTTTACTCTGAACTAGTGAGATCTGAAACCCCTAAAAAACACTCATTTTATAGTTTCTAACAACAATATTTGTCTTTTGTGTGGAAATCATTTTTCAGCCTCAAACCCTTAGATTGGGTTCATGTGGATTTCAAAATAAGTTGTCTTAAAAAATATTTTGCTCCATAATAATTAAAACCCATATCAACACATTTTTCGTAACTATTTTTTTTACAATCCTTCATATTAAGAAAATTGTAATACTTTTTAAAAGATTATATGCTTAGCCATTTGTATGTCTTTCTTCTACAAATTCCTTAGAAGTCCCACATATTTTTTTCTGAAATCTTCTCTATTCTCTCTTAGTTTGTTGTGTTATAGTGTACATGGAGATGAAGGATGGTATAATGTTTAAAAGATTTTTGGCTCTCTGAGGAGTGTTTGTTTGGCTTATTTGCTTTTCTGCAGAGCAGTGGACACAGCTCCCAGGCGGGCAGTGCTACCAGCTCTTGCTATTATTCACTCTAAACTCGGTGTGCAGGGTACCGACCCCAGACAGCTGCCCAGGCAACTGGTGTGCACTGCACAGAGTCCCTGAGGTAAGGTAGCGTAAGAGCCAGCAAGACCGTTTTAACAAAATAGGCATTAGCCAGGGTGAAAATGGGGAAATTGCACATATATAGCACTTGAGTGTCCACAGTTGCATTTCACCTCCTTTTTTCTCACTGAACCTCATCATCATCCTGAGATCTACTTACGTATTATTTGTCCCATTTTCCAAATAAAGAAAATGGGGCTAAGAGAGGTTAACTTATTTGCCAAATAAGAGATAGTGGATGAAACCCTCTTGCTACAGGTTTCTTACTCTTCCCTCAGCAACTCAGCCTCCTCTATTGCTCAGAGCAGGCATCATGGAGTGAATGGCACAGACTCCTCCTTTCATGAGTCCCTCCTTCCCACCTTCTTTCTCCTTCAAGGAGCACTGGTACAGTCACCTGAAAAGCTAAAGGCACTGTGTGACAACTGCTACATCAGCAATTCCAGACACACCTTCCCACACCATCTCACCCCCACCTTGAAAAGAAACCTTTGCTTTAGGTTAACATTAATTAAATCATGCATTAGACTAACGTATGACTTTATTTATCATCTATCTATCTATCTATCTATCTATCTATCTATCTATCTATCTATATCTATCTATATCTATCTATATATATCTTTTATTCTATCCATCTATCATCTATTCTGTATCATCTACTTATTGAATTATCTATCTAATCTTCTATCTTATCTACTTATCGATCTATCTATCTATAAACTATTCTGTATTGTCTATATATCTATATACCTAATATTTTATTCTATCCATCTACCTAATCTTCTATCTCATCTATTTATCAATCTATCCATCTATCTATAATCTATTCTGTATCATCTATCTATCTATCTATCTATCTATCTATCTATCTATCTATCTCTATCCTATATCACTTTTCAACACCTAATTCACAAAAAAGAAGCCATGAGGAAGATTGTAGACTGTAGGAGAGGAACACTTATATATGTAAACATTTAGAGAACAATAAAAGACTACAAAACAGTATTGTGTTTCATGAAATCACCATCCAAAAAAGTATATGGGTGAGCAAGTGGTACCACATCTGAGGGAAAGTTGATTATGTGGTAGAAAAACAGAGCCTTTGGCATCAGAGGGACTGAGTACAAATCTTGGCTCTGCCAATTAATATTGGGTGACTTGGAAGAACATGTCTAACTTCTTCAACATACACATTTTTTTTGTCTTGTGAAAGGGATGGTTATAAAGTCTTCTAATAGAAGTGTTACAAAGACTAAGTGATTAATGTTGTCTATAAAGCTGAAGCTCAGTGCCTAGCATACAATACACTCTCAAAAAAGAGAGCAGGTTTCCACACTTGTAATTCTTAATAAGCTTCATTAAATAGCAATGTCTAATTATTTTGTTACATAGCAATATTTTGTAGGCAATGTTGATTGGATTTCAACAAATATTCTTTCAACAAATACATAAAGAAATGGAATATTTCACTGTTATACTTTTTTTCTAATGTAAAATATCAGTCTTTTTTTTTCTTAAGTAGTAATTAAAACTTGCTTTGAAAACACCAGTGTAACCTAAAACTACTGTATTCCTTTAAAGTACTTAGAATAAGGAGGGGACAGCAAAACACCACAGGAAGTATAGGGGATTGCATCCCAGACAGACGTGGTCTTGGCTTCTGGATCTGCCTCTTGGTAGCTGTGTGACTTTGGATAAATTGCTTAATCTCACCTTGTTTTGAGTGAGATAAAAATGGGGAAAATAGTATTTACCTCACAGTTCCGATAGAAGGGGTAAAAACATAGCACATGTAAATTATGTAGAACAACGTATTATGATAGGTGCCTAATAAATGTTAATTCCCCTTCTTCTCTTTAATTTATTTTACTTCTCTATCCCTAATCTTCTGATCATAACATCTCCAGGAACAAAAGAAGCAAGGCAGAAATACTAAGGCAGTTAAGAAGAGCCAGTGAGAAAAACTCATATAGAGAAGACAGGATTGTTGAAAGTTCTGATCATTTCACTGAAACTGATGTTTGCTTGAAACAAACATTACCGATAAGAATGGCTGCCGTGGTTTATTTAGGAAACAAAGTGTAATATTTACAGGGGCAAAGAGGGCAGCATAAGAACAAAAAGAGTTAGTGAAATCTGACCTTTGGTGAGCTGGCACCATTTAGTAAATCTCTCTTCCCTTGGTGAAAGGGATTAGCTTCCAGTACAGTTAATTCCACATGGAAGAGAAATATGGGAGCTTTAGCCCTGAGGGATATTGCTCTACAAACCTAGGTTCTTTTCAGATTATTCTGGTTGATTAAACACACAGGAAATAACCCTTTTAAAGTTGTACATATATTAAGAATTGGAGTAGGCATATGAGCATCACTGTACAACCGACAAAACATATTTCAAAACTACATACAATTTAAATTAACGTAGTTGTACACAATAATGATTATTTTCCAAATGATCTATTTGATTAGTATATATGCTTTCTGACTCTTCTTCCAACAGTGCCATTAGCTGTAAGGGAAGGATTGTGGACTAAACTCACTCCTGATGTTTAGATTATGAAAGGAAAGAAGCTATAGAGAAGGTAAGAAAGGAATTTTAAAAAGGAGAGGACTCAGAAGACAGGGGCAGTATGTACTATATTGTTACCCTCCCAGGCTGGAGGTGTGGAAAACTGTTGTAAACTGCTAATGATCGTTTTTTGGTGTTCCTTATTAGAAGCAAGGGAAAGAAAGGTAGCAAGTGAATCTCACTGTATACTCTAAGGTCTTTCCAGAAAAGTTGTGCCTTTATAATTAATTCTATTGTATATTAGAGTATATAGTTAAGTGTATATACCAAATTTCTTTGGTAAAATGTATAGAATTAAAGACTTTTAGGACTGATAAGAGGCCTAATACGTCATATAGTTTAGAATTCACAGAAAGTTAAAAGCCTTATGAGAAATTTCCATTGGCTCAAATCAGATGAGAATAAAACTAGATCCTGCATGTCTTAATATTCAGTCTAGGAGGCTTGCCAGTACCCAGTGCTTCTTTACTGACTGATTAACCATTTTCTAACTCACTAATTAGGCAAACCAGAATATTTATATGCTCCCTGTGTGTGATTGTCTAGGTTGCAAGTTGGCCTAAGCTAATTTTGTTGTTTACAATTTATACATTTATTTTCGATATCTTTGGTAGCCTTTTGTTAGAGGTGAGAGTTATAGTTCTATTTCCTGGTCACACTATCATCTCATGTTAAAATGAGGGAAAAATCACAACAATCAAATTCTACAACATTTTCAAACACTTATTAGCAATGAAACAGAAAATGTCATACAATCTACCCTGTAAGTTTAATTAAGTCTCAACCTTTGTGTTTTTGAGCACTGTGACAAACTCCGGGCATGATAGTTTCACTTAGACAGATGTGACAGTTTTCTATTAGCAGGACCTGGTTACCTTGTAGCTGGAATCAGACCAAAGCATCTTCTGGAAGAGTCGCTCATAGGACCTGTGAGCATTCGTAGCCCGAGGCGCCGGGGTGAAGAGTGGAAGTGACACTCTAGGTGTTGGGACACACTGTGCACATGACAGAGGCCCCACATGGTATCTTAGCAAGTCCACATGTTTTATGTCATTCATGAAACATTTCAGCAATGAGAAATCATTGCCCCTCTGCATGATGATAATGAAGATTTTGAAGGTTATTGGATATCAGCATAGTTGATGGATTATAAGAACCACATCTGGCATGTACTTTATTTTTAACACCACTTTATTTGGGTATGATGGGCATATAAAAACTTTACATATTTAGTGTATCCAACTCAACAAAGTTGGAGATAAGTATGGACCCTTGAAACCATCACCACAATCTGTCATAACCCTATCCATCAACTTCAACAGTTTCCTTCTTTCTTTTGATTTATTTATTATTATTATTATTTGTAGGGGGGAAAATAAGAACGTTTAATATAAGAGCTACATTCTTAGCAAATTTTTAAACACACAACACAGTACTGTTAACCCAAGGTGGATGCTGTATCTCTAAGACTTATTCATCTTGGAAAACCAAACTTTTTTATTTCTTCTCCTTTTCTCCTCCTCCTCCTTCTTCTTCTCTTCTCCTCCTCCTCCTCCTCCTCCTCCTCCTCCTCGCTCCTCCTCCTTCCTCCTCTCTTTTCTTTCTTTCATTTTTTCCTCTTCTTCTTCTTCTTCCTCTTCCTCTTCCTCTTCCTCTCCTCCTCCTCCTCCTCACTCCTTCCTCCTTCTCCTCCTTCTTTTTTTTGAGACGGAATTTCGCTCTGTCACCCAGCCTGGAGTGCAATGGCGCGATCTCCACTCACTGCAAACTCCGCCTCCCGGGTTCCCGCCATTCTCCTGCCTCAGCCTCCCATGTAGCTGGGACTACAGGCGCCCGCCACCACGCCTGGCTAATTTTTTGTATTTTTAGTAGAGACGGGGTTTCACCGTGTCAGCCAGGATGGTCTCGATCTCCTGACCTCGTGATCTGCTCATCTCAACTAACACTATCTTCTCCCATATCTCTCCTGACCCTACCCCTGGCAACTACCATTCCACTCTTTGCTTCTAGAGTTTAATTACTTTAGAGTCATCACTTAAGTGGTACCATGTAGTATTTGTTCTGTGTCTGGCTTATTTCACTTAGCACAATGTCTACCAGGTTCATCTCTGTTGCCTGAGTGTGGGATTTTGATTGGCATCCCAGATCCTGACATTTTCTGCAGTATGTTTATTGTATTAGAGTTTTTCAAAGATTTGCCAACTGTCCCATAAAACTAATATGCATTTAAAATAACTTTTTTTAAATATACCAAACAACAAAGTTTGAGTTGAGCAGGAAGGATATATTTTGAGATCTACTGTACAGCAGGATGACTATGGTCAACAATAATATATTGAGTATTTCAAAATAGCTAAGAGAGTAGGTTTCAAATACCTGACCATCAGTTCACATTGTGTGTGTGTGTGTATATATACACACACACACACCATATATGTCTGTAACATTGTGCCCCATAAGTGTATATAATTTATCAATTAAAATAATATTCATTTGGCCGGGTGTGGTGGTTCATGCCTGTAATCCCAGCACCTTGAGAGGCCGAGGGGGGCAGCTCACAAACTCAAGAGATCGAGACTATCCTGGCCAACATGTTGAAAACCTGTCTCTACTAAAAGTACAATAATTAGCTGGATGTAGTGGCACGTGCCTGTAGTCCCAGCTAATTTGGCCAGGCGCAGTGGCTAACACCTGTAATCCCAGCACCTTAGGAGGCCGAGTTGGGCAGATCACAAGGTCAAGAGATCAAGACCATCCTGGCCAACATGGTGAAACCCCGTCTCTACTAAAAATACAAAAATCAGCTGAGCATGGTGGCATGTGCCTGTAGTCCCAGCTACTAGGGAGGCTGAGGCAGGAGAATCACTTGAACCTGGGAGGCGGAGGCTGCAAGGAGCCGAGATCACGCCACTGCACTCCAGCCTGGCAATGGAGTGAGACTCTGTCTCAAAAAAAAAAAGAATGTGTATATATATATATAAAACAAAACAGAAAAATCGAATTATTTTATTTCCTATCTATAAGGCATTATATAAATTAATATGGAAAGTGCCTGTATAACAGAATATTTTTTGAATATCATAAGTTTGATATTTATTTCAATCATATTTTGGACATATTTCAGCCTATTGCTAATCATCCATTCTCCTTGTTTCATGCAGTGTCAAAGACCATTCCATTTTGCTTTGGATAAATAAGTTTTATTTGATGAATGCTGTTGTCATTTAAATTACATGCAAAAAAAGACACAATTATATTAAATAGATGGAACTTAAATGCCCCTTTCCTTACTACACACCCGCACACATTTACATATCTATACCTTTTCATGTCAACTCGTCCCACAAATTATAATTTTATCCATTTTTTCTGTATTTAAAATGAATAATTATCTTTCATCAGTTAAAACACTTTTATTTGCTTGCAGAAACATAATCATTTTCTAATAAAACAGTAGCAGACACTGCAGTAAATTCTAGCCAGAATTTGGTTATTATATTAATCTCACTTCCCATCACTGAATTCCTTTGCAGGGTAATTAGGTTGCTATCTGATTCTATCTTGCTTCCACCAAGTCAAGATGCAGGCAGGTGGAAAGTGTGTTAAATAAGCGTCCTGCTTGATAGGTTCTTTTTAATGCCAATGAGTTCATGCAAGTACAAATAAAATTATATAAATTACTCTCAATCGTTAGAGGTTTAAAACAGCCAGGGTATTTATCATGATGATGTATATATATGTGTGTGTGTATATATGTATGTATATATGTGTGTGTATATACGTGTGTGTATATATGTGTGTGTATATATGTATATGTCTGTGTGTTATATGTGTGTATATATATTTGGCTAAGAGTTTCTTATAAGCATTTCATATATGACTAAGTATTTCTCCAGCTTTACCATGCACAACTATCAACCTAAGTCCTACTCTAGCCAATCATCCCTGAGTTCCCTTCAGAATCCTGCTATATTAGAGTAGAAAAAAGAGATGATACTTTTGCATCGAGTAGAGTGAGAATATGTCAGTTTTCGTATTTATAGAGTGATATTTGACATCTTTAAAGAGAAGTCCCTGACCTTCCCTTTGTCTTTTTCTAACCAAGAAAATGTCAGCCACTTCCATTGCTTATCTCTAGCAGCTAGTACTTCTCTCTATTCCAAAGCTTCAATATACTCTTCTGTCATTATTTGATCATCTGTTGGTCTTCCTCTTTCATGTCAATTCAAAGGACCTTGACTTATTTCTCATGGTTGTATTATCAGAAAAATTCCTAGTGAAACGAATTTACTGAATGCTGGAACAATTCCAGCCTTCATTACATAAGGAATTCAGTGAAACCTTCCTTAAGTTCACAACTCTAGTGTCAATTACATATTATAAACACACAATCACAAACATTTTTAAAAACATGTCTGCATTATAATGTTAAAGGTAGGAAGAAATTGCCCATTATCGTCCAGGTTGTCTTGACCATCCTTAAGCGTACCTTCTACATTTCCCTTCCATATTTTCTTTAATAATAGAAAATTGTGTAGAAGACAGTAGAAGAGGACCCACCCCCTCTATGTCAGTAAGACTTTCCAACCACCCCCACCGGCAATATCTAAATTTTACAACCAGAATTTACCTGACTGGCCAGCATATATAAAAGGGGCCATTACAAAAGTATGGCACACAGGTCAGAATAGAGAGATTCTTCTGAAATTGCAATAAGGTTGGGTATAGTGACTCACACCTGTAATCCCAACACTTTGGGAAGCCAGTGCAGGTGGATCATTTGAGCTCAGGAGTTCCAGACCAGCCTGGGCAACGTAATGAGACCCTGTCTCTACATTTTTTAGAAAAACATTAGCAGGGCATGGTGGCACACACCTATAGTCCTACCTACTTGGGAGGCTGAGGCAGGAGCATCGCTTGAGCTAGGGAATTCCATACTGAAGTGAGCAGTGATTGAACCAGTGCACTCAGACTGGGTGACAGAGCCAAACCTTGTCTCAAAACAAAAAAGTGAAACAAAGGAACTCCACAAAATCACAATGACCTCCTGCATAACCATAGTCAATAATACTAGTAGTGAAAATGATATGAAATTCCAGAAACTTTTAAAAATAAAAGTTATTCCTACAAATTGTTGTTGTTGTTGTTTATTGTTTCTGAGACAGTTCTTGCTCTGTCGCCCAGGTCAGAGTGCAGTGATACAATCATGGCTCCCGGCAGCATCAACCACCCCAGGCTCAAGTGATCCTCTCACCTCAGCCTCCTGAGTGGCTGGAACCACAGGCACAAACCACAATGTTCAGCTATTTTGTAATATTTTTTGTAGAAATGGGCTTACACAATGTTGCCCAGGCTGGTCTCAAATTCCTGGGCTCAAGCAATCCTCATGCCTTGGCCTCCCAAAGTGCTGGGATTACAAGCATGAGCCACTGCACCCGGCCCAAAAACATTTTTGAATCTCCTTAACTTGTTTCTAAATCACCACTCTTATTTTCACTGACCATTTAAACAGAGGACTGGAATTAGTTATAAAACTGCTCTGTTTAATAGATTTGATATAAAAGACTTTTACATTATAATAGATTTAGTTTAGATATGAGTTTTCCTTTTGGGAAAAGATACTAAAATAAAGTTTACTTTTAAAAAATTTTCATTTTTTTGATAGGGTAAGTTTTAAAAATAAGATTCTAGTCTTCCACTAATTAAAACTTGTTCTAAGAATTAAAAAGGTTTGCCTGTCAATTTTAAATGCCAAATATAGAAAACATACATGTTAATTTACAGGATGTGTACTTGACAAACAAAACTTAAATTGAGCAAGGAACAGCATGACACATTTAAAGGCAAATACATAATAAATGCTAAAATGTAGTAGCGATATTCTGACTTTAAAGAAATATTGATTAAATGTATTAAGACTGGGCTTTGTCTCAACACTTAATGACAACTATGATTTAACATCAATTAAATTATGTTTAACACTGCTGTGCATGTCCTTGAAACCCCAGTCAAATTATATGGTTATTATCCTTCATTTTTATGATAATGAAACAAAAAATACAGTTTCCAAAAGATTTTTTTTTTCATGAAATCTATGACTAAAATTGAATTTAAATTTCTAGGTTTTTTTTATTTAATCAAAAAGGAATTTTACAATTCAATCAAACAATTGAAACCAAAACTTCAAATTAGTAAGGATTTAATTCACGCTTGCTATTATATTTATTATCATTACTTAAATATAACATTTGGATGTCTGAACTACACAGCAGACACTCTATTAGGTTTTTATATACATAAAATCACACATACATACTCCCCTAGTTTGTGAGAAAGTACTCTAATATTACAGACAGAGAATAAAACTTTAGAGAAATCAACTTGTCCAAGGTTATTAGCTAGTTGCACACACAGAATTTTAAATCATTCTTATGTGACTCTAAAAGAAAATATGCAAGTTAACTGATTAACTTTGCAGTTAAGTTTGCAGGAATACCCTGGGCAACACAGACCCTCTGTTACAGCCAAATGTTTTGTTTCATTGTTGATCCTTAAATACGACCAATGCTGTCAATTCTGCAACTATATTCTTACATTTCCTCATGGCTGGAAGGTCTCATTTTTTTCCTGTCCTTTAAATATTATTCGTCCTTCAAGGCCAACTGAAACCCACATAGTCAAAGAAGACTTCCAAACCATTACACTACGAACTATCCCAGCTTTTACCTTTCTCATTTGGGAACTTAGAGACTCATCTTATGGTATTATTAATACTGCATATCATCAGACCCCTGAGACAGAACATGTTGTCTACTTTCTCAGTATCCTCCAGAGAGCATGTTATAGAAATTGTCACATAGAAATGTTCTAGTCAATATTTATTTACTTCCAGTAGCTGGTACCTGGAAACATTCTTAGTAGTGTTGATTTTCCTGGAGTCCTAATATAATATAGTACAGTCAGAGACCTGTTTGGTTCACAGAATTTAAGTAAACTTCTTGATGTTATGGTGTCTGCTAGCATCATAAGAACAGGCAATGCAATATCTTGAGACCAGTTCAAAGGAATTAATTTTGAGGAAAGCTTATAGAGGTTACGCTACTTTGCCCTTCACAGAATCTTTCATTTCAGCCACAAACCCATATTATGAATTCCCTTTATAAGCTGCGGATGACTTGTCAGGAAAAATAGTAACAGTCACCCAATAAATGGAACATTGTCTCCCTAATTCATTCAGAGAGGTTTGCCCATGGAGATACTACCTGGTGATCTTGCCTTACAACATCTTGGGCACAGAGATATTGCTGAGATCCTTGTATTTCCCATCTCATGTCCAGAATTAATGTATAAGTCAAATGCCCATATTCTTCAAATTCTACAAATCAACCAGTAGGCAAGGCTGGAGATCCAACTTATTATTATTTAATCAACTGATCAGAAAGGAAGTTCTGGCTGATATTTAGAAGTTCTGTTAACATTTTGTAGAAGTAAATGTACAATTTCCTGGAAGAAAAATATCTTGGGAGCACAGAAACCAGCTACATGGACAAAAGTAGGGGCTAATAATGATATGTTACCTCTTGATATTTTAGAGAGGCAACATTGCTTAGCGCATAAGAGTCAAGACCTGTGGTTGAAGTCTTATTCGGCTCTTTACTCTCAATATTGCCTTAGGCAAATAATTTACTTCTCTACACCTTTATTTCCTTATCTGTATCTATATCTATGTCTGTTGAGTTACAGAGAGGGTAGCCATGGCAATTAAACTAGATATCTTCTGGCACAGAGTATGTACTTAATATACAAATTTTATATATATTTTATATATTATATATAATTATGTATTCTAAGTTGTATATTATATAATATGTATTATATAATATAGTTTGCCAAAATAAATACAGAATGCAACATGTAAGTATTATATAGCCATATATAATATAAAATATAGTATATTATTTAAAACTAAAATATGTATAAACATATATTTAGAATAGTTTACTTCAATTTTATTTGAGTAACTTAGTTTTTGGCTGTCCACAACATAAGGAGTAATGGATCATTGGTAGATTTTCACAGTCTGTTAATGAATAGATTTCTTCTTTTGCCAATTTTCTTTACTTTTCTCTGGGAAAGCTTAGAGTTTTCTCTACTCAATGAAAATCAGACAGTTTCTGTATTTAAGCTATTTTCTAATTTGGATTTATAGTCCTGGCGTTAGAAGTTTGACCTCCCTCCTGGCCATCAATTATATGATTTTTGCATCTTTGTGTCAGAACACATTTTAGAATCCAGAAGCTGCAATCAATGGTATCTAGGTGTAGGCAGGTTTTCATATGTACTTACACATATTATGTGTACGTGAAGACAAATGGCAGGATTTGTAAACTGAATAAAGTTAGAAATGAGAGGGAAATAAAGAAGATATAAATCTAATAAAAGCCAATCAGAGTTACACAAAGAGACTGGCAAGTCAATAAGTCCAAGGCTCACATGGTCATTAGTATACAGTCCTGGTAATTTTTGGTATCTGAATTAAGTCGTAATTCTTCCTGAATAATTTTATTGACAAAAACCTTTTAACATGGCATATGTATTCATGGTCACCGTGTCCTTTTCCAACATACCACAGTAGCCCCAGCACACTGATAGCCCTCTCCCTGAATTTTTTGCCCTTTTTCTTTGACTTTACAACTACTGTATCCCATACCTTCAGCCCATGATCCATTTTTGATTTAAAAAATTAATTTTGGATCTCCTAACAACTCTAGACAGAGTATTTAACCCCATCCCTTCCATTTTCCTGATGGGAAAACAGCTACAAAGACATGCATGTCAGACACTACCAATTACATTTACAAAAACAAATAATGTGTTTACAGTACTTAGCAGTTTACAAAATATGTTTACATATATCATTGAATTTGATCCTCCTAAGAACCCCATAAACAAAGTATGTTGTCTTATTATATATATTCTATAGATAAGAAACTGAGCATCTAGAACTTAAGTGACTGCTCCAGGTCACATGGCTAGGAGTTTACCCAAAGTCGAAACTTAAGTCTTCCAATTTCTAATCTAGTGTTTCTCCTACTACAATATTTCAGTCTGCTTTTTCCTTTCACTCTAAGGCTTATTATTTTCACTACATTCAAATTGCCATTTCTGCTTTGTTCAATACTAGAGTTAGACATTTATAAAGTTACACGCACACGCGCGCGCACACACACACACACACACACACACATTAAGGGCAAGATTTATACTTCCAAGGTTTCTGAGAGGTACAGCTTATACAAGGCAAAGCTTTTGTAAGAAATTGTGTAGATCTACTTATTCATGTGCTGCGTATACATTTTCAATTTCAACTATTGTTGTAATTTAGAGAAATTCAATTAAAAAGAAAAAAAAATAAGTATTCCTCTTCAGGCATTTATTCTGTTCACCTGAAAGTATATTCATAGCCATTTTCTTTTTTGTTAATGCAGTCCATGTTAGAGTTAACGAAACAGTACTACAGTTTCAGAGATAATAAAGATATGGAGGTAAAGAACTCACATTGTTACACTTTTTTGTTCTGTTCGAAGTAATTTGCTTTTTAAAAAATAGAAAATCAGTGGAAAACTAGTGAATAAGACTGATTAGATGCAGAAAACCATTTGTGTTCTATAGGTAAATTAGAAAGTTTGTTGCTACAAAAAACATCCCTTCAGAATGTAGGCATACACAATGAGTTTTAAAGTTGTTAGAAGTCTGCACATGAGCTGTTCATTTTCTATTTAGAATAAATGATGTGAGTGGTTTTGACTCCTTTCTCCCAGTGGCCCATGCTATACTTCAAATATGAAAGGAAATAAAACTGCAAGCTTTAAGGAAAAGATAAACTCTCATGCCTGCTATATTTGCAGAGTAATCAAGGATTATGGTATATTTATCCCATTTCCTCACTCCTCCCTTCTTGTTATTTCAGTCTTCCTCATCAAAACACTTACTTTTCACTGAATCCTCCAAATTAGCTTCTCATGCATATTCACCAGCAGATCACACAGTGACTCTGTAATGGCTGCAGCCTCCTTGCAATTGAGGCACAGTGGGCCAGGCCCCCACCAGACAGGTTGCCTTTTGCTGGTGTAGGCTCTGGGCAGTGAACATCAGCTTTGTTATTACAGCTGGGTGCTGCAGTCCTTGAACTAGCATCTTTAGTCTTCCCTAAGATAGCATCTTTTTAATGAGAGTGGATGCATAGCAATAAATGCTATCCAAGTCACAACTGGAATTCTCCTAAGGGGAGATGACCTTTCATATTTTTAATGAAGATTTTATCTTTCAATTTCCATGAAGCAAGTGACTAGGTATTTTGTTATTTCATAGGAAAATAAAAGCACCTCATAAGAATGTTTTCTTTAAAAATTATTTCTCAAATTTTTAGACTTAGTGGAAGGGCTTTCATCTTGAAAGATTCCACTAAAAAAAATGGAATATTTACCATTTTGGGAGGCTGAGGCGGACGGATCACCAGGTCACGAGGCAGGCAGCTCACGAGGTCAGGTTGACCAACATGGTGAAACCCCGTCCTCTGCTAAAATCACAAAACAAATTAGCTGGGCGTGGTGGTGGGTGCCTGTAGTCCCAGCTACTCAGGAGGCCGATGCCGGAGAATTGCTTGAACCCGGGAGGCGGAGGTTGCAGTGAGCTGAGATCGCACCACTGCACTCCAGCCTGGGTGACAGAGCAAGACTCCGTCTCAAAATAATAATAATAATAATAATAATAATACTATTAATAATAATAATTTTAAAAATTAAAAAAAGAAAATGTAGAATATTTACAAGTAACCTAGTTGGATTATAACCCTTCCCCCTGCAAATTTATTTTTCTATGATCCTAGAAAGATCTTCATAGTATAAGGATTCTTTTGGACTTTTGTGTCTGAGACAACAACTAAAAGAAAAATATCCATCACCTGACACACATATATGTCATTTTTTAAATTTTTTATTTTTTAATGAACTTATGGCTTCTTCTACTTTCATAGTAACTGACTAGAACTACCCAGGAAACGATAGACAGCAACCTGAGTTATTTCCTGGTTTAAGTGATGGGATGTAATCATACTGGATAGTTGTGAATAGATAATAAAATTGCATGACAAAAATGAAATTGAGAACAGACTTCTGCCACCCTTCTGTAATAAACAGTATAGGAACAACACTAGACACTAGAACGATAAGAATGTGTCAGGAATAGCCCAATACAAGAATTCATTTTTTTGTCTGTCTTGGCATACTGCATTCTTCATCAGCAAAAGTTATTTTTAAAAGTCACATAATAATAATATATGCTGTCTCATTTTTTATCTTAAAAGAATCACGTTTTAAATAAAAGGAACAATTAGTAGACTATACGAATACCTTCAAAGCAATTTTCTAAAACAATAAATGTAGTCAGATTTGAAAATCAATTTAATTACATATTAAATTATAATAGTAAAAATCTATATAGTCTTAATTATTAGATTATAGTTTACCTATCTTCGTTGCATTTGATGAAAAGAAACTTTAAAGTAGAATGATACTTTGATATAATTTAGTTTTATTTAAATTTATTGTTGCACTAAATTTTCAAGCTATATTTTCTTTCCTGGTTATTCTAAGTAGTGTCAAGCACGTATCAGAAAACCCACTAAATTGGCACTTTAACTTTTAAATAAGATTTTTTAGTGCCATGTGGTTTAAAACTTAGCTTAATTCAAACAGATATAATGTTGACTTAAAACATTGTTATATATTAAAGTATTTTTCAAATTTGACGACATAGAGAAGTAAAATTTACTCCAAATATTTTATCTCAAGAAATGTGTATACCTCAATCCAATTAGCACCTAGATTCTGACCTATCTTGGCACATAGTATGATCAGTCAGGGCACCAGCATCTTGATGACAGAGGTGATTGGATAGATCCACCTATGTCAAGTAGACCCATATGGTTTCCGTTAACTTCGGGCTTTCCAAAGATATAGTAGAGATGACAGAAGGATCGAGGAAAGGCTGAAATCACACTATGAACAGCATACATAATCTGTAATTAAAACTTCCTGGCTGGGCGCGGTGGCTCACGCCTGTAATCCCAGCACTTTGGGAGGCCGAGACGGGTGGATCGCGAGGTCAGGAGATCGAGACCATCCTGGCTAACACAGTGAAAAGCCGTCTCTACTAAAAATACAAAAAATTAGCTGGGCGTGGTGGCGGGCGCCTGTAGTCCCAGCTACTCGGGAGGCTGAGGCAGGAGAATGGCGGGAACCCAGGAGGCGGAGCTTGCAGTGAGCCGAGATCGCATCACTGTACTCCAGCCCGGGAGACAGAGCCAGACTCTGTCTCAAAAAAACAAAAACAAAAACAAAAAAAACAAAAAAAAAAAATAAAATAAAATAAAAAAATAAAAATAAAAATAAATGG
>NW_016826690.1:1294841-1335078 GCF_001698545.2 Rhinopithecus bieti
ATAATAATAATTTTAAAAATTAAAAAAAGAAAATGTAGAATATTTACAAGTAACCTAGTTGGATTATAACCCTTCCCCCTGCAAATTTATTTTTCTATGATCCTAGAAAGATCTTCATAGTATAAGGATTCTTTTGGACTTTTGTGTCTGAGACAACAACTAAAAGAAAATATCCATCACCTGACACACATATATGTCATTTTTTAAATTTTTTATTTTTTAATGAACTTATGGCTTCTTCTACTTTCATAGTAACTGACTAGAACTACCCAGGAAACGATAGACAGCAACCTGAGTTATTTCCTGGTTTAAGTGATGGGATGTAATCATACTGGATAGTTGTGAATAGATAATAAAATTGCATGACAAAATGAAATTGAGAACAGACTTCTGCCACCCTTCTGTAATAAACAGTATAGGAACAACACTAGACACTAGAACGATAAGAATGTGTCAGGAATAGCCCAATACAAGAATTCATTTTTTTGTCTGTCTTGGCATACTGCATTCTTCATCAGCAAAAGTTATTTTAAAAGTCACATAATAATAATATATGCTGTCTCATTTTTTATCTTAAAAGAATCACGTTTTAAATAAAAGGAACAATTAGTAGACTATACGAATACCTTCAAAGCAATTTTCTAAAACAATAAATGTAGTCAGATTTGAAAATCAATTTAATTACATATTAAATTATAATAGTAAAAATCTATATAGTCTTAATTATTAGATTATAGTTTACCTATCTTCGTTGCATTTGATGAAAAGAAACTTTAAAGTAGAATGATACTTTGATATAATTTAGTTTTATTTAAATTTATTGTTGCACTAAATTTTCAAGCTATATTTTCTTTCCTGGTTATTCTAAGTAGTGTCAAGCACGTATCAGAAAACCCACTAAATTGGCACTTTAACTTTTAAATAAGATTTTTTAGTGCCATGTGGTTTAAAACTTAGCTTAATTCAAACAGATATAATGTTGACTTAAAACATTGTTATATATTAAAGTATTTTCAAATTTGACGACATAGAGAAGTAAAATTTACTCCAAATATTTTATCTCAAGAAATGTGTATACCTCAATCCAATTAGCACCTAGATTCTGACCTATCTTGGCACATAGTATGATCAGTCAGGGCACCAGCATCTTGATGACAGAGGTGATTGGATAGATCCACCTATGTCAAGTAGACCCATATGGTTTCCGTTAACTTCGGGCTTTCCAAAGATATAGTAGAGATGACAGAAGGATCGAGGAAAGGCTGAAATCACACTATGAACAGCATACATAATCTGTAATTAAAACTTCCTGGCTGGGCGCGGTGGCTCACGCCTGTAATCCCAGCACTTTGGGAGGCCGAGACGGGTGGATCGCGAGGTCAGGAGATCGAGACCATCCTGGCTAACACAGTGAAAAGCCGTCTCTACTAAAATACAAAAAATTAGCTGGGCGTGGTGGCGGGCGCCTGTAGTCCCAGCTACTCGGGAGGCTGAGGCAGGAGAATGGCGGGAACCCAGGAGGCGGAGCTTGCAGTGAGCCGAGATCGCATCACTGCACTCCAGCCCGGGAGACAGAGCCAGACTCCGTCTCAAAAAAAAAAAAAAAAAAAAAACAAGAAAACAAAACAAACAAAAAAAAGCTTCCTAATTAGGGTAGCAACAAAACCTTTAGTCAGGTCTCGATAAGACAGTATCTCTGGTTGTGCTCTTGTCTGTTTCTCCTCATCCTTTTTCTGTTATTCTCTTAATTTCCTGCAGAGGTAGACATTTTAGTCTACCTCTTTTGTCAGTAGAAAGGAGCAGTTTCTTTATATTGTCATTAATTTACTGATGTGTAGGATTATCAACCTCTTTCATTGCTTAATGTTCAAATTTTAAAAACACTTTTTCATAAACTATGCTTGCTTCTATTGCTCTAACAATATTTGTTCCTATGTTCTACTCTAAATCATGCAGGTTTAAAATCTTTCTCTTACTTTGCTGCATACTTGTGAACTCTGCATATGGATTCTTGATTCAAAAAATCATGGTTTCTGTACCTCTGCCTCAGGAGAGATTTTACAGATTCTACTGATTTTGGGTAAACAGAAACCAACTTTTAACCAGTGTACTACTTGGAAAACTCTTTCCATATACTGTAGTGGAAAGATGTTGGGCTTTGAAGCCAAACAGACTTGGGTTTGAATCCTGGTTCCCATGTTTCCAGCTGTACAACAATAACAATTTGCTTCCTAAACTTAATGGAGATAATATGATATTAATATTTATCCCAAGGTGTGACTGTTAGGATTAAATGAGATTATTTATGGGTGTCCCAAAGTCATGCAAATCACAAGTTCCCATCTTGTTTTTTCTCTGTGGTTATTTATTTATTTATTTATTGAGACGGAGTCTCACTCTGTCGCCCAGGCTGGAGTGCAGTGGCCGGATCTCAACTCACAGCAAGCTCCGCCTCCCGGGTTCATGCCATTCTCCTGCCTCAGCCTCCCGAGTAGCTGGGACTACAGGCGCCCACCACCACGCCCGGCTAATTTTTTGTATTTTAGTAGAGACGGGGTTTCACCGTGTTAGCCAGGATGGTCACGATCTCCTGACCTCGTGATCCGCCCGCCTCGGCCTCCCAAAGTGCTGGGATTACAGGCGTGAGCCACCCCGCCCGGCCTCTCTGTGGTTACTTCTAATGTTGGAAGTCATCACAGTGAAAATCTTTGTGCCATCTTCACCATGGGGATCTTTCTGTTTATTCCACACTCACTTACATATATTTCACATTTCACACTTTGAGTGAAAAGAAAGAAGGACTAGCTCCTGATATATTCCTCATGGATATTCTCATAAAAATTTGAGTGTTTCTTTTCCAGTAAAGTAAGTTCATCCTTTCCGAAGCTCTGATTATTAGCTCAGCACCCCTATGGTATTATAGTTCTTCTTGAAAAATACTGCAATAATTTTCATTTTCATAAATTCAGTGGAAACTGAGTTGTTCTAGGTAGGGTAGCCCAAAGCTTATTGACAACTTCGAAGCTCACAGACAAGGGCAAAAAGCATTTGTGCTGCTCCTTGTGAATAATACTACAGGAAAAAAAGGCAAAATTCCTATTCAGGTAGGCAGATGGTCAAAAGAGTTTCCTATAAGACAGTGTCACATGCAATTTTATCTACATTGTTCTAACTTCCCTACCTGACAAGACAATGTCAAGATTTGTTAATGAGAGGGCCTCACAAGTGTATATTTAAATATTTTATGAAAAACCATTGTAGCTTTCTACAGATCTGACAGTAATTAAATGCATGAGCTCCCAAGGCCTATTTCAGGGGCTACATGTATATATCTTTTTCCTTCCAAAGACATATCAAGGTGTGCAAGTCACTCCACTGATTTGCAAGGACAAGAAATGTGCTTTTTCTCTAATTCATTCTGATATTAGCTATTGGAGTTCTCTTTGCCCTATTTCAGCACTGTTTGTACATAAATATACCTCATTACTACAGAAAAAAATTCCATGATGAAATCTGAAGTGCTTTAATGCACTGGTCTGTAGATACAGCCCATTTTTTTTTCTCTTTACCTTTGATTATCAAGGAGTAATTTGCTCACCAGCAAACACTGGCTAATGTAATATATAACTTTCTCTCACAGAACAGAATACAGCGAGTATGTATTTTTGAACAGTCGGTTTTGATTTCTTGGTCCCACTATTCTAAATTTTGGGGTAGCTTGTGTGGATGTAATGCTCTGTCTTGTATCAAATAATTGATATCTGTATCTGTGCTCATTAAATATCTTTTTTTAATCCAGAATTTTTTCCTGTACTAAGGATAAAATGAATGTTAGACCTATTATGCTATTATTTTCACAAGGTACATATTGGTTCTGAATAGTAGCCTTGTTTATGGAAACTATAAGAATACATATGTAAACATAGAGCTTATTCATCACTTTCAGTACTTAGAGTGTTTTTGTTGGAAGAAGAAAGTCAGCTTACCATAAAAGATTAGTAAATGTCTAAAGTTGCTATCTCAACATTTTCAGTATAGGTATTATAAATATAAAATAAAAACTGTCTAGATTAAGATTCCATTCATAATCATAGTGATAGCATTAATATCCTCAGGAATTATATTTTTAATTGGAATGTTAATATTTAGTTAATATAACAACAGGTATTTTAATTATGTTTATGAAGTTTTCAAGAGGATGTTTCCAATAAATATTGGGATAATATTCTACAAAAAAATGAATATTAGACCTTAGATGTTTTATGAGACATCTAAAATTGAAGCAGGTATATCTCTCAGTAAACTAATAATGGTTGATGATTTTCATAATGTGCACATTTAACATTTTCCTCTTCAAATTCTAAAGGTTGGAAAGTGAAGCTGAAATCCTATATGAAATTGTCTATATATGCTAAAGGTTATAAATCCAGATTGTCATTTTAGACTGTATGTTAACATGACATGTAAGAATTGATGTTGTATGAACAATAATAATAATAAAATTAGAACCACAATATTGATTTCCCTTATCAAGCAGATTTGTATATTTATAAAATATATTAATAATTTAAACTTTTGAATATAACCAAAAAATTTGAAATAAAGAAGTAAAACACTTAGGTAATAAAAGGAATTTAGTCACCCAAATACAGGAGTAATATTTTAGGCTGGACTTATTAGCATTTAGTCCAAGCCCAAATAATAAAAGTACTTAGTTCCACTTATCTAAAAAATAAATGTAGTGATGTTTCCCAGATGTTTAGAAAATCATTTTCTTTAATTAAGAAATAGATAACATTTCTGTGTTGTAATAAAGAATTCAAGAAGATATTTTCTTATAAACCTGAAAAAGGTATCTTCTGAATATTCTGGAATCTGTTTTGACTCATTGGCTCTATTAGACTTTTTAGTTAAGTATCTGTTTTTAAGAAGATCTAATTCATGATGTACTCAAAATAATACTGTTGGCAGACTGCATATGAGCTGTGGAAAGGATTGCAGAATGTAATGGGAGGTATTTTAATAGGGGATCTCCACTCTGCTCACATACAGGGAACATGTGATAAAAAATTTCTTGAATGAATGATTATTTTACATAATTGTTATCTAGTGTAATGCTATGTTTTCAGATAAAAATATTTAATCTATTCAGAGGTCAACTTAAATGCCACCAGATAATTGAATAAACATTTTTGTTTTGCTTTCATTTCAGGTACTAGAAAATTACCTTGCATATCATTAACAGTTTATAGGACTTTTGTTTGGGAAGTAGTTTTCAAAAAGTTATGATTTTTGTCTAGCTATGAGCTCAACACCAGCCTTTCCATCTCATGCAATTTTCATATGTCAACCTGTTGATTTTGAAACAAAACAACGATGCATTGGAATTTTTCTAAATGTCCATTCTACATAGAGTTCTGAGTTCTGCAGGCAATAGTGCCGTCGCGTAGGCATTTAAACATTTAAAAACTTTTCTTTTTTTCTTTTTTTTTTCTTTTTTTGAGATACAGTCTCAATCTGTCGCCCAAACTGAGTGCAGAGGCGTGACCTCGGCTCACTGCACCCTCCACCTCCCAGGTTCAAGTGATTCCCCCATCTCAGTTTCCTGAGTAGCTGGGATTACAGCTGCCCACCCCCACACCTGGCTAATGTTTTGTATTTTTGGTAGAGATGGGCTTTCACCATTTTGGCCAGGCTGGTCTCAAACTCCCAACCTCAGATGATCCACCCACCTTGGCCTCCCAAAGTGCCAGGATTACAGGCGTGAGCCACCGCAACCGGCCAAAAATCTTTTCAATAGAACATGAGTTGTGTGGGTTGCTTGGAAAAATATATTCTAAGGTTCTTTGAATTTAAAGACACTAAGTACTCTATTGCACCTTGAATATTAAAATTCACATTCACATTTTAAGGTTTATGAAAAGTCAGAAAGTCCAGAGGATTATTTATTCTAGATCACTTAACCTAGAGTTGCCAAAACTTATTTGAGCAGCAAGTCTGTTTTCTCTATATTTCTGTTTTTTTTTTTTTTTTTTTTTGTAATCCCTAAAACATCCGAAGGAAAGGACATTGAAAATCCCTGGGAAAGAAAGCAATGCCTCCTGAGTTTGAAGACTGGGTCTCCTATCTTTTTTCTTTACAGTCCCAGATTTGGGGATGTCTTTCTTTGGATAAACTATTTAATTCCTTCATTTCCTTTACTTGACCTTTCATAATGGGTTACATTGCTATTAACCAAAACTATGAAACATGAATAGAGCTGAGAAAACCATCAGTCAAGTAACGGGAAAGTGCGAATATTTGCCCACACTGTGGACATCCCAATGTATCCAGGGGGCAGGGCACAAGGAGAACATTAACACATTCTCCAAAGCCAGGGGAGTTTCAATAAAATTTTTAAAGTAGTGTGTTGCCATTATGGTTGTCAAGACTAGAATGGCACTATGTTAGATAAAACAGTATGAAAAGCAGTATCATTAAAAAGTAGATAAAGATGGTGTGATTTTATGTGTTGAAATCCCCAACATATAATAATACGTTTGTTTTTTTTCTTGTGACCTTGGACAAAAATAACGATATTCTATAAAAATGTGTTTGTATAATTGGAGTCAGTGTCAGGGGTAAAATGAAAGTTGAAACAAGCAGAAAAAGAACTGTGTATGGAAAAGAAAGAAAGTATTGTTTAACAAGTTGGTGATATGGGTTTTTGCGAAATTTGTGTAGATAAGCTGGAAACAGATGAATGATGCAGGAGTACACAAAAAATATTAATATACAATGTCAACTTAGGAGTAAATATCAAGTGGCATGTGTCTCTTTGGGTCCTTCTGTTTCTACATTTCATACAGTGCTTTAGAAAAAGACACACAGATGTACTCTCCTAAGTTTTTTATTTGGCTGGTCCTTTTTATTTTGGGGGATGGAGTCTTGCTCTGTCACCCGGGCTGGAGTGCAGTGGTGCGATCTCGGCTCACTGCAACCTCTGCCTTCCGGGTTCAAGCAGTGCTCCTGCCTCAGCCTCCCAAGTAGCTGGGACTACCGGCGCACACCACCACGCCCGGCTAATTTTTGAACTTTTAGTAGAGGCGGGGTTTCACTATGTTGGCCAGGATGATGTCGATCTCCTGACCTCGTGATCTGCCCACTTCGACAAGTGCTAGGATTACAGGCGGGAGCTACTGCGCCTGGCCAGTTCTTTTATTGTTTTGTTTTTGTTTTTTTGTTTTTAGTGATTGGACAAGGAAGTCTGGAGGGCTGGAGGGATGACAGAAACATCGCCTGACAGAATTATGACCCAAAGCACAACTCAAGCATATCAAGCACTGTGATAAATTTTCAAATATCATATTGAATAGTGTTTAAATGTGCTGTCCTATATTTGACTGGAAAAGAACACCCGCATAAAGACCTGAGAATGATTTAGCAGCAGTGCACACAAAGAGGAATCAGTTATTTTTACTTATCAGGCTTACAACAGCACAGTATGAGGATTTTGCATTCCTGAGGCTTTGGTGCCAAATATCCTGGGTGTAAATCCAGGCTCTGACATTAGCTATGTGTTCTTGGTCAGTATCCTAAGTAAGTGTTTTTCAATTAAATATTTTCTTCATAGAGTTTCTCTTCTTACTGTGTTAAATAGGATTGTTAAGAGGACTAAATGAGATAGGTGTTAAAAAAAATACATGTTATATTATCTGGCACATAAAAAATGTGGCTTTATTTTAATAACATTCGATGTTATTATGTTGTCTTAATTGTTTGTATCTGGAAACTTTGTTTCTGGATACCCCATTTAACAAGAAATAGAGGCTCACTGGAACATGCTAAGAGGAGGGAAGAGATACCTGTCATATGAGGTGTGCTTGATAGGATTCGAGTCTGGAGATAAAGACCATGTCTACATGTCATTCCAATCCTGGGATTTCATGATTTTAAAGTGTTTCTCCTTAATCCCTTCACTTCTCTGTTCTTTAAAACAAAACAAAACATAACAAAAATAACACGTATTTTTTTTCATAGAATTCTGTGATGAGTTGTCTGTATTTGTTTTTGTTTTGTTTTATTACAATGGACTCTACACAAACACACATGTTCACGCACACATAGAGCAAAATTATCTCACAATTCCATTTTTGACATAAAGTTAAATTGTTTTAAAGTCAGGCATGCAATATTCATTAAAGCCAACTGGTTAATACATACAATACAATTTGGCCGAGTGCAGTGGCTCACGCCTGTAATCCCAGCACTTTGGGAGGCCAAGGCGGGTGAATAACGAGGTCAAGATACCGGGACCATTCTGGCCAACACGGTGAGACTCCATCTCTACTAAAAATGCAAAAATTAGCTGGGAGTTGTGGTGTACGCCTGTAGTCCTTTCTACGCGGGAGGCTGAGGCAGGAGAATTGCTTGATCCTGGGAGGCTGAGGTTACCATGAGCCGAGATCGTGCCACTGTACTCCAGCCTGATGACAGAGCGAGACTCTGTCTCAAAAGAAGAACAAACCAACCAACCCCAAAACACAATTTCTTATAAAATGTATGTGAAAACGGAATCTAATTTTCTTTCTCTCTCTTTTTCTTTCTTACTTTCTTCTTCATTTTTTGAAAGCAGTAGAAACAGTAGATAATGACTTACTGATTGACACAATTGCTAGACTTTTATCCCCACTACCAGAGGGGGCTACCTGTCGACTCAACATCCTAGTCTGAAACATCAGGTTGCCATGCAAGTTTGCAAACTGCCTTTCTTTCTTCCTTTTTTTCCCCTCATACATTTTTGCGTCAGAGAATGATGAGCTTTGACAAAAGGCTAGTGGCTTAGAATAAAAACTTAGATCCTCAAAAGTCTCAGCATATACAGTAACTGTTCATTTAAGCTTTAGTGATACATTTACACCCTGGTATTTCAGAAGAACTGTTTTTTGTTGTTGTTTTTGTTTTTTTTTTTCTGTCACCCAGGCTGGAGTGCAGTGGTGTGATCTCAACTCACTGCAACCCCTGCCTCCTGGGTTCAAGCAGTTCTCCTGCCTCAGCCTCCTGAATAGCTGGGATTACAGGTGTTTACCACCGCGCCTGGCTAGTTTTTGTATTCTTAGTTGAGACAGGGTTTCATCATGTTGGCCAGGCTGATCTCAAATTGTTGACCTTGTGATCCGCCACTTTAGCCTCACAAAGTGCTGGGATTATAGGCATGAGCCACCGCATCCGGCCTAGAGGAACTTTTTAAAAAGTTAACACCTTTTGGTAAGTATTTACTTGTAATTAATTAGTAATTATTGGGGAATAGATTTTTAAAAATTAAATACTCAGGGCTAATCCATTACTTACATTTGTATATTTAAGTACATCTGATTTAAACTGGTCTATTACTATATTAAAGTTATAAAAGCAAGTGAGACAGCAGTGGTTACTTCTCTTTGAGGGAATTTTAATACTGGTGGAAAAGGCCAGATTGCCAACTTTTAAAACTGAAATATGTTGTCAGTGGGAACAAAGTTTGAAAGAAATGTAACACGATTTTATTACCAATGTCTCTAAGGCAATAACATCTTTCTAAACATGGTAGAAAAATAGAAGAACGCAACTTCCTAGCAGCCACATGACAGTTAATTTTGACAATTTGTTTTGGGCCATTTTAATCCACAAATATCAATAATGACCGATATGGCTTAAATCTTTTGTACCAAAAGGCATACAAAATCTTTTGTACCTTTTGTACCAAAAGGTGTACAAAAAAGGAAAAGAAAGGAGAGAGGAAGTGACTATGGGAGGAGGTAAAGATACACCTTGATTGTGATTCAAGCCTGCAACATATTCTGTGTACAAATAAATAGGCTTCAACACCTGCTGATGTGCTGGCATCTGGCCTGAAAGCAACCAACATCTGTTTGTAATTTTCAGTGGGAGCCCATGACAGTGAAGAACTGTATACTGTCACTGAATATATGGCCTTGTTAACGTACTAAAAGGATCCAGAAGCGAGATAATGAATGGATAATTCGGGACATGTGACTCCCATGTGATATGGTGATAAGATTTGTTGGGTTTTCTTTCCAGGTTGCTATTAAGGTTTTATCCGGAACCATTATTTAATAGACTTTAAACATTGGAAAGTGCTTTCTAGAGGAAAGCTTATTTTAAAAGAGAATTTTCCCAACCAGCTTACATCTTCCACACTTTTAGGGGATATGTGTTTTATTGGGGTAGATATGGACATTGTACAACAGTTCAAATTTATGTAACCCCCAGTGCCCTTGGGAGAGCCCATGGAGAAGAACCAAGAGTGGGAGCAGGAGTCATCGTGGGGTTAGCTTTGAGCCTCAAGGCAGGTCAGAAGGGTACTTCCGGTCCTCCTTCCCTGTCTCTAAAAAGGCTAGAGTTCTTGTGCTTCTTGATTATGGTTCCTATTGTGATATTTTAGGCAGTAACTCACCATTTTGTCACCTTTCCTCTGACACAAGTGCTGATCAAGTTGGTAAACTCCCAGGTCAGAAAGTTGGGGAAGATTTTCCTACATTTCTGTTGAAGCAAATGAGGAACTGAGGCCTTAGAATTTCTCTTTACCATTTCCTCATAATCAGGAAATTTCTAGAGATGATTTTGTAAAATAGTACATTCACATCTATCTTGATGGATAATGACCGTTTTTCTAGTTTCATGTATTCAGTGAATGAATATAATTATTTTTAGCTGGAGCACTATATGTAGATGATTGATAAAATACCTAAATCCTGAGTGGTGAGGGCTCCACAGTAATAACTGCAGATGGTACATCATTACAATCAGGCTTTCTTTTGGAATTTCTAAATTTAAGAAATGTTACCTATTATTTGATAATCTTATCACCTGTCAACATTCATTTTTGCAAATTTGAAATGTTATATCTTAGATTGCTGAATTAGATCAGCCTAATTTAATACATTCTCATTACATTATTTTTATGTAATATTTAAAGTGAAGAATATAGAGTGAATTTAGTAATGCTTTTGCTTGTTAAAACACTATTTACTTAATAAAGATAGAAACAAAAATGTTGTTCTGCACAGGGGTAACAAGGTAGGGATCTGTGACTTCTCTTTTACTGGCAGTTAAGTTTTTGCCTAAGTGTTGAGACTAGATTTAGAGTTTCCTTCTGCAGAGATTTGCCTATGTTTACAAACATACACATTCCTTTAGAAATACGGGCTGCATTTCCTCAAAAATCTAATTTTAATTTTTAAGAAGTTCAAAATGTAAAGCACTTCCACTGTGACTATAGAACAAAATAGTAGTAGTAATTATCAAGAATCCAACATGCAGCAAACCATGGCAGACATTTAAACAAGATATCACCAGTTTTCACTAATTACGACTTCTAACTTTCTTGTTTGCTTGAATTACATTTAAATAATATTTTCAGGGAATCAAGAATATTTTCAAGCTTAAAAAAAAGTGGATTTCTTTTTGAATAACACGAACAGATAAAAGGCTTAGTATAAAAATAAAACTCTTGAATATCTACATAAAAGGCCGCATAAACAAGATCAATATTATGTAAAGCCATTTCCTTTACTCATTAAACATGCACAAATTTGAACACATTAATATTTAATTTCATTTTAATTATAATGAACACAAGTATGTTCGTTTTCATGGCTTTTGAAAAGTGAAGAGTTAAAATCAGTGATTTTGTTTTCAGTTTTTGACTCAGGGTTGCTTGGGAGAGAGAAGGACATGTGTATAGATACAGGGACCTGGATATGGTAAGTATGGGAGTAGAAACCCAGGTCAAAGATGTTGCAGCATAGAAGTCACCATCCGACTAGTCTCCATAGACAATCATTTTAATTTTGTATGCCTGCTTATTAATTATTCTAATAAATTTAGTAATTTGTTCCTATTTTCTTTAATATTGACTACTTTTCACAGTTTTAAAGTATTACTAAATTATTTTTGCCCATTAAATAATATTTCTAAGTTATAATATATTTTCCAGGTACCAGAAAGTAAACCCAACAACGTGAATTTAAACTGTGTAATCTTAATTGAGTGAGATGATAGTTTTGCCTGGAGCCACTAGTAAATCTGTACTTCCCCAAGTGTTAATTAGTGAGTCTATATTAAATTTTGCTCCGAGAACATTTGAAGCACTGAATATTTAATTTCTTATTATACAATGTTTGTTGCTTGGATCTTGTACCTGCGTCTTAGGCAGATGCATGTTGTTCATCCTCAGCTCCAGGAAAACACAACCTTAACTAAGATACACAAGAATATTATATACCATTTATTTTTCAAATGAGGTAGTTAATTGTTTTAAGTTACATTGTGCTATTTTGAAAAGAAAGGATTCCATAAAAGGTTACAGTATATTCAGTGTACTTAAATTTTATTTCTACTATATTTTATTGAATAATTACAATATGTTGGCATTTTCTATGTGCTGTCTTTTTTAAGTATCTCCCAAACTTCATTTTATCTCTACTTTATAAATGAGAAAATTAAAGATTCAGAGAAGTGAATGTGTTCAACATCATCTAACCTGTAACTGCTAAGCTCCAGGATGTGAACTTCAAAACTTACACTCCTTACCACATGTTATGCACTTATAACTGTGAATTTGTTACTTGCTATAGACAGCTAGTAAATCTGAATTAAGTCAGATTTTTTAAAAGTCCCTGCTCCATTAACTCCCCTTTCAATTTTTTCTATTTTTCGTAGTATACTTCCTATAATTTTCCAGAAGAAAAGTCCTTTAAATAATTTTAACAGTGTAAAACAGATGACCAATCCCTTGAGACCTGGGTCTCCAAAATCGTAGCTGACGTGTTTTACTTTGTGTTTATTTAATTGTCTACTAAATATATTTTTGCTGGGAAAAAAGGTCTGTTCATAATGATATAAAATCACTCTCCATAGATGATTTCATTACACTTTCGATCCAACAGAGAAATTTCAGGTCTTGATACATTTCACTTGGGAATGTGTATAGCCAATATCTGATTCCTTCTTATTTTTTTTTTGTTGTTGTTGTTAAACATTTTCTAAACAAGTATTATTTTCATTAAGTCTCAAACAGCTACTTCTCAAAATTCCATTCCTTTCTGAACTCTACAGAGGAAAGATATGATAGGATCTATAAACCTAAATAAGCAAACAGCCTCTAGAAATCTTAAAGATGGATTGTATTGATGATACTATAGCCACCTATATACCACGTTCTGTTGACTAATGAGAATGTTATAATAGGAAGTGCCTCAGACCTCTTTGTGTTGCCAAAATGCCAGCCCACTGAGAAGTTAACGTTATGGTAAATAGTGTTTGCAACCCTCCAGAAAGCTCCATAAATTGAACAGACTGTTAACCTTCACTTAAGCTTTCACATCAGTCTAACGGGTACTCTGTTTGCTCCTGACTGCCCGCTAGAGACTCACTCATTGAAAGATACGTAGTTCATCATTAATCACTTCACAAATTTGGTTCCAGGAAGAGACTAAAAATTACCCTAGACACAAGCTGTTTAATTTCAACCCCCTCACATGAATCTAACAAACAAACAAAAATACAAATGGCATTGAGTAGAAAATAAGACGTAATTTTTGGTGCCTCAATATCATATAATATAAAATTATTTATGTGGAAATAACAACTTTGCCTTGAAGTTTCTTAGTGCACATAATATTGCAGAGAATATCCCCTTTCACTTTTAACCCACATTCTCTTAAACCTCTTTCTGATCCAATTTCTTGACTCTTAACTTGCTGCTTGTAGAAGCTCATGATTCTACAATTTTAGATGCAACAAAGACAGCAAGCTCAAAATTCACCCCCAAATACACTCTTTCCCCTCACGTAACCAATTATATTTCCTATGCTTAAAGCATGTATTTTCAGTAAGCAGTTAAAAAGACAGCATGACTTTTTTGTTAAACACTAAATGCTAATGTATAGCTTTTCTGGTTTATTAATGTATAGAATAATTCTGCAGTGGTAGAAATTTAACAGGGGAATTTTATTCATAACCATTGGTTTCATACTTTACTTAGATAACCAGAATTATATGACTTGTTTGTTGAAAGTAACATGCATTATATGACTTGTTTGTTTTTTATTGAAGTTTGCATCTCAAATGATAAAGTTTTTGTTAGTGAAAGTAGGCAGTGACCACACCTTTATGTAACTCTTATTACCTTGATTAATTGCTACATTTTAAAAGAAAATATTTTCTACAGTTACAGAATCCTCAGAACAACTCTGAAAACAAATGAGGTATTATCTCCAATTAAAAAAAAAGATTCAAGAGATTTCGTAAGTACTTTGGCAAGATCTAAATATATGGAAACAAATTAGAAACAAATCACATTTTTCTGAGCTCAAACCCCAAACTATTTTCTGCGTATTTCATTATTTCTTCTTTCCTAGCCCACACTCCTGTAAGTGCATGTTTTGTCTTAATATATGATGTTTGCTTTATTAAATGCATGTAATGAAGAATGTTTGTCAATTGAGATCATATTTAGGAAATGTTAGAACTGCTGATTTGTTTTGTGGTACACATTATTAAAACATAAGCTCAAGGTAAGCTGGATATTGTGTATGTTTTCATCAAAGCTTTATCCCCATTACCTAGGTCAATCTGTGTCTGGAAAATAGTAGCTGCTAGTTAATAAATGCTGAATAAATGGGAAGCTTAGATACATTTGGCCAAATGACACTCTCACCTCGAATTTGTGTGAAAAATCACCCCAAGAAATAAAAGGCAATTAGAGACAATTGAAAAATTAATTCAGCTGATGGAACCACTAGTCAAATATTACATAATTCAGAACAATATGACTGAATCATGATGAAGGTTAAAATTCTGAGTCTTAAGCAACTTTAAACCTTTCAAGGAAAGGCTGGTTAACAAACACACCCTCTGTGTTTAATCAATGCCACAAAACGCACAGACCAAAGAATTGGTGGAAATCCAGACTCATCTTCAGAATGGTAAATTATTCTTAAAATATAAGGTCTCCATTGCCTAAGTGACTAAAATGTATGTTTCCAGAAAGATCTAACATTTTCCTACAGGTTATTATATGCAAGAAATGCCTTTCTCCACCAGGTGATAGAAGGGTCAAAATCAGCCATCTCCTAAGATACTTTATTTTATTTTGTTATATTGCAATAATATATAATGTTTCAATGTTATTCCAATGAAATAAAATGATAAATTATAATAGCAGTAGCTGAGCTTTCCAAGATTATACAAATTAGGTTTAGAATTGAAATTTTATGAAAACAATAATATTTTAACTGCTGATAGAAAATTGAAAGTGACCTATGCTGAGAGAAAAGGAGAAAATTTAGGTTACAAAATATCAGGTGCATTAATCCAACATAATTTTGTAAAATGGTTATCAAAGGTCAAAGCTCAATGTAATGTATTATAATAAACAAGGAAATGATGGCCACTTTTAGCAGAAAAAAGGATTATTTGAATAATCCAATTTTATTTTATGTAGAGATATTTTTCATATTAAATTAGATGAAATTTATGTTTTTAAACTACTTTAATCATACATTTTTGTTGTTGTTGAACACGGTGCTAAGTACAGAGGAAATCATGCTTCCAAGTTGATTGCCAAATAATAGTAGCATTGTCTAAACTCAACTAGAAATGTTTCCAATGCTGTTTTTTCTTATTGCCCAAAATGATGCAGTAAGAGTTGATAAGATAAGGGTATTCTGACCATGAGGAGTTTACAATCTATAAATGTGGTCATATGCATAAATAGCTGTAATACAATAATGACTATGGCAACAATGAAGAACAAAAGAGTGGTCTGGCAATCAGAGAAAATAAGATTTCTGTTCCCTCTAAAGAAGGCCTTACTAGAACTCTAGTGAAGGTTAATGGGTAATCAATCCACCATCACAAAAAAAAATCTAGTCTTGAGTGGGTGACTTCAAGAAAAGATTTCCCCATAGCAAAATCAAGTGTAACTTCCTAAAGGCTTTGAGATTATATTTTCACGTCTTTTTTTGTCTTTTGCATGCATATAGAATCATACATTTATCTCTTTCTGTTACTGTGCTATATTGCACAAAAACAACTGGTTGGGTTTTCTCAAGAGAATATTTTGGGGTGACCTGAGTTAAAATAGAGGTTATATCATCATTTAAATTCACTTTGGGGAGCCTTAGAAGACACCCCAAAGACATAGGCTATTATCCTAGAGCATGCTGTAACAGCTGATAATAAGGGACGTGCCATAGAAATTAAGATGCTACAGGGAGAGAAAATAAACAGTGATTTATAGCACAAGCCCTGATTTGAAAGTCACAGGGTCAGACACTTGGAATTGCAGGTGTTGATTTGTGATCAAGATGTTTTTCACATGGACAACTCTAGAAAGCCTTATTCAGGGTGAGTAACAGCACAAAGGTACTACTGGAATATTGGTGAAAATGAACCCAAGCAATGCAGAGACCGGATCACTCTGAATGTGTTTCTATTTTCATAGATTTCACCTAGTATATTTAGGTTAGAGAATAAAGCAGAGTGAAACTTCCCTGTCTCTAAAAAGGAAAATAAATGTTTCTTTTTTTGCTTTTATTATCACTTTTCTAAATACTGAGCAGCTCTTTAGTATCCTCATTCTGATCTATAAATAAAATATAATATTAATATATTTATGATATTAAGTATAAATATTAAACATAGTCATATTAATATATTTGTAATATTTAATATATAATGCTCATTAATAGATAATGAGGCAACACTAGGCATTTTGTTCCCTATGTTTTAATATATTGGAGATGGTTATCTTGTAGTATGTTGCCTGAATGCGTTACCCCCATGAGAGCCTTTGGAATCATCAGCACGCGATGATAACCATAGCGTGGGAGCAGCTGGAGTCACTGCTTAGGTGGGAAATGTCTAATAGAAAGAAAAGAAAACTAAGGACATAACTTTGAGGATCTGGTATTGAAGGATGGAGAAAAGAGCAATCTGAGAAAGCGATCAAGAAATATCCAGGAGAAATACTGGGAGGAGTGTAGGGTCCTGGAAGTGAAGGAAAGAGAACAACGTCTTGTGAAAGAAAGGGAAGCGAGGCACAGTGGATAGAGGCAGCTGTTGAAATCACCACTTGAATTACTTGATTGTAGTTCAATCAGTTTTCAAACCCCAGTGAGGGAAAATGTGAGATATCTGAGGGTTGAAAGGGGAACGAAGTTGAGCACGAGAATTTGAAGGGAGAAGGAAGGCAAAGAAGGCCCACAGATTCCTCGTCACCAGAGGGGAAGTGGATCAGGGAAGGTTTGGGTTTAGCCTTTTAACAAACGATTGCAGCTGTTTTTAAGACAAATGGAAGAAATTCAGAACAAGAGATCGCTTATAAAATAATTGAAAAAAATACATATTTTAAATCAGTTCTTATAAAACATTGAGGTGACAAGATTAATACAGGTCTTGTTACATTTTTATTTTTCCATTGTTAAGTATAATGCAATTTATATAAATATCAGTTTCCTTTAGCATTACTTTTGCATGACCTTAGCCCATATGCTTTATTCATATTGCTATTTCATATAGATGACATAATACTTTGAAATTCAATTTAAAAAAATACCCTAAAGATATTCTGAGTCATATTTATACACAGTTGTGTAACACTGTCCTTGTACTAGAGCTGGTTTTGGATAACGATTTGGGATTAAGTTCCTTTTTTATGAATGCATTTTTGAATGCCACTTCTCTTGTAGGCAAGTGTATGGGTCTTATATATTTGTCTCTGATATAGATTATAAATCTAGATTTATAAGACATCATTAACTCAGGCCTAGCAGCCCAAGTTTTCCTATCTATTTTTTTAAGACAAAATATTTCAAAATTACTAATAAATCCTAAAAAGTACTGACATAGGGAAACTGAAATAATTTGTTAAATGTTATTTTTCAAAGTAAAACAATTTCACTCCTAGGCTTTAGAGTCAGGAACACAAACAAACAACAAACACTTGTTTAAAATTATGGGCTCTTCTATGTTACACTGATACTATTATATACTGATATAATAGTATCTGATATAGTATTCTGTATATAGTATATAGTATCTGAATAGTATTCTGATATAATAGTATCTGATACTTCCATGTTACACTGATACCTGAGCTTCGGTTTTCTTATCTGTATAATGTGGATAATCATCACTGCACTGAAAGAATTCAGTTAGTCAGTGCTAATACAGTGCCTAGTGCATAGTAAAACTATCAGAAGGGTACCTTTAGCTGCAAGTAATGGAAAACCCAATTAAGTCTAGCTTAAACAACCAGGGAATTTATTTGCTGACATAGTTTGGAACATGAGCTGGGGAAACAGTCATGATTGATTTAAGGAGTCTGCTTTCCTTTCCACAGTGGTGCATTCTTTTATTTGCTTGTTGTCTTTGGGGCCCCCCTTTTATGTTGGCTAGTTACAGAAACCTACCTTCACATCCTCACACTACATCATTCATTGGAAGAGAGTGCATTATTTCCATAAGCTCTCCTGTCGCAGTAAGGAAGCTTCTTCTTCCGGAAGCCGGCCCTGCCTCTCCATCTCTCCTGTGTCTCAATGGCATGACTGTGCTCAGTTCTGAAGCAATCCTAATGGCTAGGAGAAAGTCAAGGACCTATTGGCCAATGTTCTTAAACCCATTATTGCAAAGGTTATGGGATTATCCTTAGGGTCACTTTTGGGGTTGTAGGTTGGGTCAGATTCTTCTGAATCACTGTATGACAAAGGGAATGATACTCAAAAATATTAGAGTTAAATTTGGAATAATAGTAGGGCACTGATGAGGCATCAAAGTGACACCTATATTTAACCTGTCTGGGGTCCTATTCCTTCACACCAAAGAAAGCAACCAAAACAGTCCCATCTGAGCCAATTCAGTTCATGTACTGGATCACAATGTGTTGGTAGTCCTGAAATTCTTGGCCCAAAGTTGAGTATCTTGGTGGTTTTTTTTTTTTTTTTTTTTTTTGGAGTCTCACTCTGTCACCAGACTGGAGTGCAGTGGCATGACATCGACTTACTGCAACCTCCGACTCCCTGGTTCAAGCGATTTTCCTGCCTCAGCCTCCTGAGTAGCTGGGATTACAAGCACACGCCACTACATCCAGTTAATTTTTGTATTTTTAGTAGAGACGGGGTTTCACTACGTCGTCCAGGAGGGTCTCGATCTCCTGACTTCATGATCTGCCCACCTTTGCCTCCCAAAGTGCTGGGATTACAAGTGTAAGCCACCGCACCTGGCCTAAACCTGAGTATCTTTGCTCTCTCTCATCCCCATTTTCAGCACCTGACTCTTAAACGAGGTAATGGAATGAAATGAAAAACTTGTGCAAATGCTTTACAACATATTTAGTTAGGTAAGTGTATCTGAAAAGATAAACTAATTTTCTGTATATGACTTTGTTACATTATTCTCCTATGAGTATCAAGTTATCTTAAGAATTCAGAGTTACCAATGAAAAATGAAATTGACAAGTTATCAAAATAGACCTAGAAATTTAGAACATGGCTAAAACTCATCTCCTTGAAAGAAAGAGAAGAAGAAAGAAAGAAAAAAAGAAAGAGAGAGAGAGAGAGAGGGAGGGAGGGAGGGAGGAAGGAAGGAAGGAAGGAAAGAAGGAAGGAAGGAAAGAAGGAAGGAAGAAAGGAAAGAAGGAAGGAAGAAAGGAAGAAAGGAAGAAAGAAAGAGAGAGAGAGAAAGAGTTGGGTGTGGTAGTGTGTACCTATAGTCCCAGCTACTCAGGAGGCTGAGGTAGGAGGATTAATTATGCCTGGGAGGTGAGGGTCGTAGTGAGCCATGATGATGTCGCTAAACTCCAGCCTGGGTGACAAAGCGAGACAGCCTGTCTCAAAAAACAAACAAACAACAGCAACAACAAAACCCGAAACCAACAAAAGAAAACAAAGCAAAATTATGTACCACCAGCTGTAATTTCACACTCGTGGTATACTTTATTTTGCTTAAAGAATGTGCTTTAATAAATATATATTGAAATGACAGAAAAATAATATTTTAAAACATATCTGGGTCTACACATTAAGATTTAGTTTGCAGTATTCCAAATATTATTAAATGGAATTAAATAAAATTTCCAAATTTATAAACTAAAGAAGTGCTACTCTCTTATGAACTCCCACTCGAAATTAATTAATTTAAGATATATGTGGACTTTCTTTGTAACTTTAATATTTAAGGAAAATTCAGAATACTTAGCCTCATCCTTAATCAAAGTGTAATAAATTACAAACCACACAAAAATCTCTACCTAATGAAAACTTCTGAAGTTAGGAGAGAGTATAGAGCCTACAGCTGACTCCCTACAAAATTCTACATAGCAAAGTGAATTAATATCAGGCTTGACATAAAGCATCTATTTTCTTTTCTTTTCTTTTTTTTTTTGATTCGGTGTCTTTTTTTGTCGCCCAGGCTGGAGTGCAGTGGCCAGTTCTCAGCTCACTGCAAGCTCCACCTCCCGGGTTTATGCCATTCTCCTGCCTCAGCCTCTGAGTAGCTGGGACCACAGGCGCCCGCCACCTCGCCCGGCTAGTTTTTTGTATTTTTTAGTAGAGACGGGGTTTCACCGTGTTAGCCAGGATGGTCTCGATCTCCTGACCTCGTGATCCGCCCGCCTCGGCCTCCCAAAGTGCTGGGATTACAGGCTTGAGCCACCGCGCCCGGCCAAAGCATCTATTTTCTAATACCATTGATATTTGCACACATGTACGCACACACTCCC
Organism: Rhinopithecus bieti; assembly: GCF_001698545.2. Lineage (NCBI taxonomy): Eukaryota > Metazoa > Chordata > Mammalia > Primates > Cercopithecidae > Rhinopithecus > Rhinopithecus bieti. Next base: position 1,315,606 of record NW_016826690.1, read on the forward strand.
CCCACACATATAGGGTTTGTTAGGGTTCACCAAAGAGAATTAACCATCAGGTACATATTAATCACACACACATAAACATGCACATGTGTGTATTAACTAACACACATAAACATGCACATGTATGTATTAACTAACACACACATATATATTAACATCACATACATACACATAAATAACCATAACATTTGTGTGTATGTGGTGGTGTTAACTTCCAAACATGTGATTATAAATCACACGAACATTTAATAAGAGCAGTTGGCATGATACAAGCCTGAGAGATGAGGACACGGTGAAACTCAGGTGTTTAGAATCATACACAGCTGATAGCCAAGCTGCAGCTCTATGCTTAGTCTCTAGAGATCACGCTTCGGGCCTTCTGAGTGAGTGTCCCTCCTCACTACTTCATTGAACTAGCAGGATTACACCAGGTTAATAAAAGGTGTTTTTGGGAGGCTATACAAACGCTTTATAAAATGCTATGTTATCAGTGAAAGTAAAATTAGATAATGGATAAAGGATACATTTACAACAAAAATAGTAGACAGAAAACCATTGTAAGTGCATTTTGGTGACTTTAAGGACCTTTGATGAGAAATTCCGAAGTTGGTGACAGTTCATATGAGAAAGGGTTGTTCCTCTGACAATCAGATGAGCTAATTAATCAGCATTTGACCCAGCTGGATGTTAGCCATCCTAACTGTTAATGAGCGTGCACTGTTTTGCCAGCAAGGGCACAGTCTCTTCAAAAAATAATTGTCAGGGTCATTTTTGCTATGAAAAAAAAAATCTTATTTTGAAATGTGATAGACTTTTTTTATAGCAACAATAAGAATGACACAATCATTCTTAAATATTTCTTATTAAATATTGTGGTACCGCCAAACATGAGCGTTTGGGTTTTTCTTTTTTTTTTAAACAAACTCATTCATTGCTCTTCATTTATAGTTTTACATTTTAAAGTCATATGATGAGAACTGTTTCTTCCAGTTTGCTTTCTGATGCCACCAGACTTGATACCACAAAAGGTGTCTGGGTGCATACCCATGGTGATATTGCCAGTCCGGTCCTTTCTTGGGGCCTGTGTATACATGGGCCTGCCTTTTTATTAGCACCTATTCTAATATATGACCATTAATTATTAGCTATAAATAGTTTCTACTAGACTGTCAGCTCCTTGGAGGTACAAAACTTACTTTTCTCATTTGTACAGCCTCTCCAAATATCTTTTATCAATTTCATGTAATCCTGCTAGCTCAGTGAGGAACTGAGGAGTGGGGTCTCCCTAAGAAGGACATAAGACTAATTTTTAGAGAATAAGTGTAGAGCTGCTGCTTGGCTCTCAGCTCTGTATGACTCCAAACACCTAAGTATCTCCACATCATCACCTTTTAATCAAATTTTAGTGTGATTTATAAACACATATTTGGAATACCACCACCACACACACAAGCACACACATACAAATGTCATTATTTATATGTGCATATGATGTTAATATATATGTCTGCAAGTTTGTGCGTGTGTTTGATTAATACACATCTGATGATTAATTTTATTTTTCATTCTTTTTGACATGGAATTTTGCCCTAATCACCCAGGCTAGAGTGCAGTTTCACGATCTCAGCTCACTGCAACCTCCACCTCCCAGGTTCAAGCGATTCTCCTGCCTCAGCCTCCTGAGTAGCCTCTTGATTACAGGTGCACGCCACCATGCCTGGCGCACTTTTGTAGTTTTAGTAGAGATGGGGATTTCACCATGTTGGCCAGGTTGGTCTCCAATTCCTGACCTCAGGTGATCTGCCCACCTTGGCCTCCCAAAGTGCTGGGATTACAGGTGTGAGCCACCGCGCTCAGCCTGATGATTAATTTTGAAACAAACCGGGTGTGTGTGTGTGTGTGTGTGTGTGTGTGTGTGTTTAAATGTCAATGGTATTAGAAAATAGATGCTTTAAATTAAGCCTGCTATGGATTCACGTTGCCATTTACAATATTGTAGGGAGTCAGCTGTGGTCTCTATACTCTCTTCCACCTTCAGAAGTTTTCAGTAGGCAGGGATTTGGGCGTGGTTTGTAATTTATTACACTTGGATTAAGGATGAGATTAAGTATTCTGAATTTTCTTAAATTTTAAAGTACAAAGAAAGGCCACATATATCTTAAATTGATGAATTTAGAGTGGAAATTCATAAGAGAGCAGCACTTCTTTACTTTATAAATTTGGAAACATTTTAAAATTCCATTACATGATCTTTGGAATACTGAAAATTAAATCTTCATGTGTAGACTGAGATACAACTTTTTAAAATATTATGTTTCTGTCATTTTAAAATATATTTATTAAAGTACATTCTGTAAGCAAAACAAAATATACTACAGGTGAGAAATTACAGCTTATTGTATGTATTTTTTTTTAAGTTTACTCTGTCACTCAGGCTGAGGTGCAGTGGCATGATCACTGCTCATTGCAGTCTCGACCTCCCCAGGCTCAGGTGATCTTCATACCTTAGTCTCCTGAGTAGCTGGGACTACGAGTGTGTGCCACCACACCTGTCTATTTTTTTAAAATTTTGGTAGAGACAGGATTTTGCCCTGTTGCCCAGGCTGGTTTCCAACTCGTGGGCTCAAGCTATCTGCCGGCCTTGGCCTCCCACAGTGCTGGGATTACAGGTGTGAGCCACTGTGCCTGGCCCACATATGAAATTTTGAACCAACAATCTTCTGAGCTCTTTTTATAGAAACTGATGTAAGATCACAATTATTTAGTGATCTGATATACTTTAGCTGCTGTATATAATATTTGCAAAGGATTTGCAATACTTCTTAACTGCTTCACACTTCAGTTGTAAAATTTCATGTCACTATAGTTCTTAAAGTTCACCTCATTCGCTCTTTCCTTTTCCTTAGCCTCCTTAGACACCCACAGAACATTTCCTTAAATATTTCTTGTTACTTCATTTCACATACTCACAAGCTCCCCCATCCCATTTCTAGAAAGTTTTTGGAATGTTTTATAAAACAGTATGAGCAATATTGCTCTAAGAATGCTGTTGAAATTGGAGTGTAGATAGGCTTACTATACAAAACAAGGTGTACTAAAACACTCACTGCTATAAAAAAACAAGCCCCAAAGATACATGCACACGTACGTTTATTGCAGCACTATTCACAATAGCAAAGACTTGGAATCAACCCAAATGCCCATCAGTAATAGACTGGATCAAGCAAATGTGGCACATATACACCATGGAATACTATGCAGCCATAAAAAAGGATGAGTTCATGTCCTTTGCAGGGACATGGATGAAGCTGGAAACCATCATTCTCAGCAAACTAACACAAGAACATAAAACTAAACACCACATGTTCTCACTCATAACTGGGAGTTGAACAATGAGAACACACGGACACAGGGAGGGAAACATCACACATCAGGGCCTGTCGGGTGGTGGCAGGATAGGGGAGGGATAGCATTAGGAGAAATACCTAATGCAGATGACGGACTGATGAATGCAACAAACCACCATGGTATGTGTACACCTATGTAACAAACCTGCACGTTCTGCACATGTATCCCAGAATGTAAAGTATAATTTAAAAAAAAAAAAAGCCCCCAAATATATAATGGAATGTTGCAATGTAAGTTTATGTGTTATTCAAGTGAGGTTAAAATGTGTGTTCGTGTTTTGCAGAAGGCGCCCTCCACATGATACAGGGAGCAGAGTTTTCCTTTGGTTCCTCTGCATCCACATAGTAGACCAGGAGAAGAAAGAATAGAATAGAATAGAGCACAAAAGAGATTTTCATGAGCTTCTGTAGAAGAAGCCTGATCCCCTTTCACTCACATTACTTTGGCCAGAACTCAGTCTTTCGACTCTGTCTATGGAGGAATGAATTTTAGCTGTGTCCCAGGAGGAAAGAAGAACAGGCTCATATGATTTGACTTCTACCTAACTTTCTGGCTTCATTGTCTTCTCACATTTTGTTCTCACCACATTGACTTTTGCTTTGTTTTGTTTCCAGAAGGCACTACAGGGTCATGACACAAGTTGTTTCTTCTACAAGGAATGCTTCCCACGTTACATAAGTTGCCCAGCTGACTTCTATTTTTCGTTTAAAACTCAATTCAAACACTTAGTCATCAGGGATGTCTTCTGTAATATGACACATATTATTATTCATAACATATAATTTCAACATCAGTGAGAATTTTTTTGATGAATGTTTATCTCCCAAAGTAGACTGTAAGTTTTTAATGACAATGATCATGCCTGTCCACCCTCCATTATTACATAGCTCCTATCGAAGTCACTAGAATATGAAATTAATTTTTTGATGAATGAAACAAAACGCCACCCTCCAATTCTCAATGACGGTACAGGTTGAGAGTACCTCATCCAAAAATCTGAAATTCAAAATACTTCCAAATCCAAAACTCTTTGAGTGCCACCATGACACCATAAGTGGAAAATTCCATACTGGACCTTGTGTGATAGACCGAAGCTAAAATGCAGATGCACAACACACCATTTATTCAGCATCCTCAAAGACAAAGAGATTCTCTCCGCCTCCCTCAACAGTGGTATGTTTCTGTGCATGCCCAGGTTTCCCCATGCAATCATGCCCACAAAGGGTAACACACAGCGTGGTAGGCAGGGACTGAAAGCTTGCCATGGTTGGTTGCTGCTGTTCTTTAACAGCTGATACAGATATTCTGGTGATGCTACTGTGTTACACAGTTACCCTGGACACATTGTTTTTCTTATATTAATGGTATGTTAGATTTTTTTATGGTTAAGTCCTGACACATGACTAAGTATGAGAAAATGTTTGCTTATTGGTAGCATATAAATTCAGAGTCAGGAATGATGGTGAGACCAAACCACCACAGATTTTCCACAGGGGTGGCTGAGATAGTGATGCCTCTGCTTTCTGATGGTGCAATGTATACAAACTTTGTTTCATGCACGAATTATTTAAAGTGTTACATAAAATTACCCTCAGGCTGTGTGTATATGGTATATATAAAGCATACATGATTTCTGTGTTTATGCTTGAATTCCATCTCCAAGATATCTCATTATATGTATACAAATATTCCAAAGTCTGAAACACTTTGTGTCCCAAGCATTTCAGATAAGGGATACTCAGCCTGTACTCCCACACAATGAGGCCTTAACCACAGAAGAAAAACAACAGGTTCTTCAAAGAAATTGGTTGTGACATTTAAAGGATCAAAATAGGTGGCAAACGTGGAGCTGTGTCAATGCCGGGGGATTTCATGATGTATAAAATAATTGAGAAAATAGCCAAGAATATCTGAGTATGAAAATAGATGTGGAATTTTAGCAGTCTATTGATAAAATCTTGATCAAACACCACTTATTCAGCTGCCATATACGAGGGTCAATGCGGAGACTGTAGAGCAGTTAGGATGATTTTTACATTCGGTTTATTAGGTAGAAGAAACCCTGCATCCATTATCAACCTGCATTCTGAATGCAATGTCACTGTCTATTTTATTGGCTTCTTTTTCCCAATGCTATATTTATGATGAAGTGTTCTGCAAGTTATGCCTTTATCTTCTTTGTGTTCATCTAATCCTTTGTGGGTGGTGTCCACTACTCTAACAGCATCATCACCTATCATAAAATGCTCTGAATCTGTAATTCCAGTCCTGTCTGAGTCCTGTTTCTGCATTTTCTTTGCTGATCTTTACTCAAAGATGTTCTGAATTCATCTGAAACTTAACCTGCCTCAAATTCAATTTAGGATAACACTTCTCCTTTTCAACACCCTTCTCCAGTATTCGCTGTATTAATTTGGAGTATCATCGTCCATCAGTTTTCAAAGCCAAAAGAGTCATTTTTCATTTCCTCTTACCCATTTGCCATGACCAAGAGAAGAAAGAGCTTCAGCTCCTGAGCCTAAAATGTCTGTTTTTGCCAATTATGCCAATCCAAATCTGGCTGTCATGAAACCGGGATGGAAAAAACGAAGCCAGTGCCAACTCTGTTCAGTAGGATGGAAAATCTCTGTGGCTTGGTAGCCTCCCAGGTTCCTACAGAGAAGGTTCATTCTGAGCTGAGGAGCTCTGTGGCATCTGGTCTTCAGGAGAAGAATATCCATGAGAAAAGAGTCTCCCTAAACCAGAAAAATGAGAAATGCAAAGAAGATCTGGACAAGGCAGTGGTGGAAGTGTCCCCCTTAGATATGTGGTTAGTGCTGGCATTACTGCCCGTGGACCAGATGGTACCAAAGTTACTCCACACTGTACTGTATGCCTGCCTGCTTTCCCGCCTGCTCCAGAGTCTACTGAGAAGCTGTATTGTTTGTGGATGTATGTGACTCAGTCTCTGCACTGTAGTTATAAGCCATGTGTCACTCTAATTCCCAAGAATCCAGTCATTCCAGAGATTACTCCTCAGACATGAAAATCTTCCAGATTCCTACTTTCTGGTACCGAAATATTATTGTGAACAGATCAGAACCAATGTAGGAATTAAACTTCAGGTTCAAAAAATCATCTCCTAGATCAAAATGAGGAAAGACTGCAGTTTGCCATTCAAGGCAAAAATATCCATATATTATACCAGATACGTATTAACTTCAATTGGGATGGTACCAGGTTCAAGAGGGTGAGGAAGAGACCCAGAGCCAGTGAATGAAACATGGGTTTATTTGATGCGGACATACTTACAGGACAGTCCAGTGGTGGCAGGCTGGACAGAACTGCTACAGCTTGCAAACTGCATGTGGTTTACATAACATTTTCACTTAGCACCCTTTCCTTAGCAACCCTCATTTCTTAAGTTTTTTACTGCTTTCAGGTATGTCTGCCATACAGGGCGATTCTCAGGGTGTGCTTTAGTTATTGCTGTCAGATACATCTCTCATAAACCATAGTAACCCTGACCAAGACTGCTCCCTTCCACAGGCCAAAACCTCCAACTTCATCTTTCTCCTTCCTTTGCAGGGGTATATTTACCCTGTTCACTATGTTTGTTGTTATTATTGTTATTATTATTATTAATAATATTATGTATCCCTGACTGGTGATACCCCGAAAGTCTTCCTACCTGAGAGCTTGGTTTTTGCTTCCAACCCTAGGGGAACTCCTAAGCTAGACCAGTCCGTTAGTGACCATATTCCAGTGAAGAAGGAGGCAGCTGGCTTGCATAAATGGTTCATGTTGAACCAGCCCTTCTGTTCCTTGAGCTCCCACTAAAGAGGATGGAGAAGGGATCAGGAGAGAGGGTTGAATGAAGAAGAGAAACATGTATAAATGTAAAAACTTGTATCTGTGAAAAGAATCTTAGCCCTGTTCTTAAAGTCAAAACTCTATTTTTGTACTTTTAAATCAATAATATTCAAGACCCTAAGACCTGCCAGTCCTCAGCGTCACTCTCTCCACCACTGCCATCTCATCCCAGAAGCTTCCTGGTTTCTTCACAGAGCAGAGATCAGTGCGTGGAATGTGGCAAGTACTCATTAAATGTTTTGGATTGTGCAAAACAGTCACAATCAATTCGTACCTTTCTATTAATACTCCCTCATCTCTGTATCTCTGCTCGTGCTATTTCTCATTTGCAATGCTCTTCCCTCCTTGTTTCTCCTTTTGTAGTTTTATTTATCTCAACTGACAAAAGATTTTCTTCTTGACCAAACTCCAGTCAGGCTTCCCTGAACTCTTTTTCAACTAGGCCTGAGTTTTAGACTTCTGTGTTTGTGTGCATTGTCTAATTGCAGCAAGAATCTGGCAGAGTTGGTTTAATTTTAGCAAGACTCTTGCAGAGTTGGTTTAGCCAGGTTCTCCCATGCTCCATATCTGATCACTGTCAATATCTAATTGGGTTCCCTGCCCTCCACTATCCTCCAATTGATGTGAAAGGAATCATATGTGGTGACCCTGGCCTGTCTTCAGCAAGAATCCTCATAGGTTAGTTTAGACAGAATTCCTCCTTACTTCTAATATTACTTCTAAGTAGTTTTCCATCCACTGACTCACACTGTGCTTTTTGGCTGTAATCCCCCCTTGTTCATGCTGTATCAGGAATTGAACCCAGTTCTGTTCTGAGGTCCCTTTTACCCTATTGCAATAGTACTGAATAGAATCTGTTTCTATTGCCTTAACTACCATCCAGTTGTAATGTTATTTGACACAATAATCCATCTTGTCATTTTCCATATGTAGCCTTCTCAGGCTTTTCCAGATGAGCCTGGGTTTGTAATCATTATCTCTTCTAGGATCTTACAGCTCTATTTGGTGTTTGCACCTCTATTACTTTATTCTATAACTTATTTTCTTACTACTCTTTACATACACACTCACACACTTTTTATAAACGTGCCTCCTTATAACCCAACATACATTTTGGTATATTTGGATCATTGAGTAAATACATTAAACTTTTTGTTTTCTTTTTTGTCTCAAAAATGTACAAATCATCTGGCTTTTAGGGATGATTTGTACACAAATTACATTAAAAGTGAGTTTCTTTCATGGTATTAACTATTGAGAAAATCTTATGCCAGGATTTTCAGGAGCCACGGTGGTTCCGAGATGTTTTAAAAATAAATTACCAATCCTTCGTAATTTTGTGTCCTCTCATCTCACCTACTCATAATAAATGAAGAGGAGATATGTCATGCCTTACAGGCAAACGTATACTGTAAATATTTAATGCTATTTCTCATTTGCAATGCTCTTCCCTCCTTGTTTCTCCTTTAGAAGTTTTATTTATCTCAACTGACAAAAGATTTTCTTCTTGACCAAACTCCAATCAGGCTTCCCTGAACTCTTTTTCATCTAGGCCTGACTTTTAGATTTCTCTGTTTGTGTGCATTGTCTAATTGTAGCAAGAATCTTGCAAAGTTGGTTTAAATATTAAAAATACCAATTCCTAGTGTTTGCTGATTTTTATGGTGTAAATACACCCACCATGGCAGATTTCTAATTACCAACATGACAGTGCTGACCCCGGAGTTAGGAAGAGGTGTGTAGTGACACCTCATCATATCTTTACCATCCATATATGATAGCTTTGAATAAACTCAAGGACATAAGTCAGAGTAAAATCCAATTTTTAATGATGGATACATTTAACCACTGGCTTGAAACTTCCTAATATTTAATTGTAAGCTCTCAACCACTGTGTGGGTTGGCTCCAGCACACCAGAAAAATGGATTGCAGCATATTCAGATTATATAATCACTCTCAGTAGCCTAACAAGAATAGTAATTGGCATAAAAATTTAATAAATTGATTACAGACCCGTGTTATCAAGAAACATACTATATATATTATTTCATCACTGTTGTTCCTTAAAACTGAATTTTACAAGTTTCTAACATTGTCGAATGCCTCAAATCATCCTCCAAAGGTATTAATAATCTAGTTATTGAGTTGTATAAATGTATAAGGAAGGTATGTGGGAGAAAATATATAATAGTATGAATACATGGAATTATGTTGATCATGACCATTATTCCTTAAGAGAAATATTATATTTTCAGAAAGATTTGGAGAAGTTAAAGCTTATACCTCCAGTGGCCCACTAATTCACAGACTAAAATGACAGTACATGATAAATTTCAATATCTTATACGATTGCTCATAGCCTCTGGCAGGAGCAATTCTTGAAACAGTAGGTGGAAATATACTCATTAAGCTGCAAAATTGCCTATATTCAGGACACCTGCCAAGCATTCCCTAAATTATCACCTGTTATCATAACATCAAAGATATCCAAAATACTTGCTTACTAAATCTAGTCTCCCTAAGTATATATAATTTTCCTATAATGCTGCTTGATGGTAGAGCAGTGTCTTAATTTCATATACATAAATCAAAGTTGTTTCTGGAGAGCTTGAGCTCTAATCTGGTTTTCAACAGCTATTCCTGAGGTATAGTTGATCTTTACTGTTCTATTTGATGTTGATTTATAGTCACGCTTTTTAACTTGTCCAGGTGTAAATGGTAGTTGCTGAGGCCTTTATATAAAGCAAATTTACTATCACTGATACATGAAAGAAAATCATTTTATTGATATTGTAGCACTGAAAGTTGTCAATGGATTATCTAAAATTATTAGAAACTGTGGATAAATTAGTAGTAGGCCAATATATTTTGCTTGAGATCATGTGTCAGCATAGCAGCATGCTCCAAAGCAGACATCTATAACTAATAATCATATAAATTATGCTATATATGTCTATAGTCAGTCTATCCACATAGATTTTCAGTTACTGTAAATAGAATGTAACAATATCATGTGGAAACTTGGTTAGATAATTCTGCAAGATATATCAAATTGATGAGTGATAAGAGGAAACCAACTGCTTTATGACAAGCTGAGGTGGAGAGAATTGGTACAAGGACACCCAGAAGCACAATGCCAGGTGATGAAGAAGGCTGTATAATAATGAGAGGAAATAGTAATAGGAGAAGAGAAAATAATTAGCAATCTAAAACATTGTGATTAGAAGAGTGCATAGGTTATGAGCTGATGACGCTAAGCCCTAACCACCACCACTTTTTGATAAATGTGCCTACATTATATCCCAAAAGAGTTCTTTCAAAGAATTTTGGCCACATTCGACCCCAGCCTCCCTTAAAGAGAGAGATAGAAGAGAGACAGAGAGAGGAGAGAGAGACAAAGAGAGAGAGAGAAATTGTGGAGGGGCTAATGTGAGCCATAGTGGTTTTATTTATCACTATAACATAGTAGTTTAGAGACTAGGTTCAGGGGCCAGACAGCATGGATTTGAAAGTGAGCAATATCATTTCTTGTGTGACCTTAGGCAAGTAACTTAACCTCTTTATGTCTCTGTTTCCTCATTTGTGAAATGCTGATTAAAATGATGTCATATTTCATAAGGACATTGTGAGGGTTAAATGAAATAATGCAAAGAAAGCCCTTGGCACTGCCTACTGTGATGAAACTGTTCCAAAAAGTCAGCCATTATTTTTATCCCCACTGCCTAATAAGTAGGGTGTCAGTAACAGTAAATAAATGTTGAGGTTGAATGAATTCACATTACCATCCGAGATACTTTCAGAAATAACCAGGAAAAAAGGCTCATGTCCCTTTAGAGGAAGGTGAAGAAAAATGTTATTGCAGCACAGGAGAGCACTGTATTCTTATTAAGGAGTTATTAAGGTGTTCTTGATAGAACTTCATAGGAGGGATGGCATTGATCATCACTGGTCTTTTATCATCATTACCATTTTCATATAGTTTGCTGGCTGTTGGGGTAAATCAAAATCATAGAATTATAGATTTGGATGAGAGTTTAAAGATTATTTAGTGTGCTTTACAATAATAGCATCATCTGCTATAATATCCGTGAACATATCACCTCTGGTCACGTGTCCACAGAAAATAATCTCATTGTTGGCTTTAGAAATAAAATAAATACCTGAGAGTGCATAAAGGCAATTTTTAAAAAATGAATACATGTGTCAGAACCACAAGCATAAATTATACGGCTTAATTATTTTCACACACACACACACACACACACACGCACATGTCCAAATATAAGTTTTGTATATGGAAGTATATATACATGTAATGTTTGACCTTTCTTGGTGCTTTACATAATACTCATGCACTGTTTCACTAATCCTTCATCTTCCCAGAACCTTAGTTATATTTAGCAATGTTATTTCACAACTTACAAAAGGAAATACAACTTATTTTGACTCCGACACTATGGACATTTCTGGCAATACTGCTTTTTTGAATGAGTTCTAAAGTTGGACATAAATAATTAGATCAACATCATGGAGAAAATATACTATAATTTAAATTTTACGTTTTTATTTTTATTAATGTGGGTAGAATAAAATAATAAACATGACAGCATTAATTAAACTATGAAATAGCATCTCGCAAAATTGCTAAAATTATTACGATCAGCAAAATCCTCTCTACTCTGAACCTCTTCTCTTAGAGTCATGTGCATCTTTTGATGAGGTCGTAACTCTTTGGTCTCCTTTAAACTTCTGGGCATACGTGTGCTCCTCTCTTCAGTCACACTCACTTGGACAAACCTCAGCTCACATCAAATCCAGTCCCTGCCTACTCTATTTAATCATGGAGGCAACTAAGTCAGACTGGAGAAAAACATGCGACTTTGATGACTTGTCTCACTGTGTTTCACGACCATTGATTTTAAATGGGCTCTTTCTGCTGTCGGGGCACCATCCCCACTCATAAACTCCAGATGTCAACACAGCAATTGTCTCTTCTTTTTCCTGTTTCTCGATTTTACCTTTCTACTCTATCACTTCCATCATCATAATAACATGCTGTTATGTTTCCTTTCAAATACGAATAAAACAAAGGAATCTCGATCTGACAGGCTAGTTGAGTTCCTGCCTATTTCTCTGCACATCTTTTGGTGAATCTCCTAGAAAGTTATTTTTTATACTCACTGTCTGTACTGTTTCCTGCAGCAATTATGTTTTGAACACCTCAAGTTTAGCTTTTGTGCCCACTACTCCATCAAAATATGTCTTGTCAGTGTTACCAATGGTTTTCACATTGCTCAATCCAACAGTCAATTCACATTCCTCATTTATGGACCTATCAGAAACATTTAACACAGTTATCCTTTTTTTTTCTGAAATACTTTTGCTTGGCCTCTGGAACCCCTTCCCTATCCACTTCTTTACTGTCTCTTTGGCTGGAACTTCTTTTCCTCTAAATATTAGAATGCCTCAGATTTTCATTCTCAGATTTCTCTATTGAAATCACTCTTTAGGTGATCTCATTCAGCATCATGGCTGTAAATATTATTTATATTCTGAGGAAAAAATATATACATACCTTTACTCAGAACTCTTTCCTAAACTCCGTATTTTCAAATCTAAACTTCATTTTCTCCACTTCAGTGATGTAAATTCTCAAATGGAGAATGCACTAAATGCACTAAAATGAAAATCCTTCCAATCCCCAAAAGCCTCTTCGTTCCAGTTCCCCATCCCATTAATTGACAATTCCAACCTTTTAGCTTTGGTCAAAAATATTGGACTCAGTCATTTTTTCCCCTTGACTCCTTACTTTCCCTATCATATCGAATATAACCAATCAAAATATATGTTGTCTCTGCCTTCAAGATATGTCTAGAATCTAATTACTTTTGCACTACCACCATTGGGCAAACCATTCTCTCTCAGCTAAATTATTGCAATAACTGGCTACCTGTTTTCTCTTCTTCTACCTTGAATTCATGAATAATCTATGCTCAGTCTACTAGCTAAAATAATCATTCAATATTAGGTCAAATTGTGTCTCTTCTCTACTCAAAGTCCTCCAACTGTTTTCTGCCAAAGCCCTCCAATTGTTTTCTGTCTCACTCATAATAAAAGCAACAGGTTATACAATGCCTCCCATAAGTCTAACGTGGTCTGGGATGCCATGATCTCTGGGATGCCATGAGATGCTCTGATCTCATTATGTGCTACTCTTCTTCTAGCTAGGCATATTCTACCGGTGCCTAGAGCTAGCCACTTTCCTTCCTCCTTTTATGTCTATACTTAAATATATCCACAAATCAGGCCATTTCACTGATCATCTTGGAGATAAAAATCTGAACTCCCTTTTTCCCCACCACCCATAATTCTTCTCCTCCTCATATTGCTTTAATGTATTCCAGCACTCACAACACTTGGCTTATCATCAGATTATTCCTTACTTGTGTGAGCCCTCTCACACAAAGTTTAGATAGATGTAGAGACAGAGAGACAGACAGACAGGCAGATAGATGGATAGATAGATCCCTCGTTTTATTTACTACTGCATCATTTGTGCTTACAATGCCTAGAATATGACACTAAATAATTTTTTGAATGAAATACTTAAGAGATTAATTATGTACTCTATGCTTTTGATGGCATTCTGTAAAACTATGTGTAAAATGTTGATTTATAGAGATTTATACTTCCCATTAATTTCCATTATGCTTTCTGAAACATGTTTCTCTGGGGAGTGAAATGACCTTAAACATACTTAAGGGGTCTAACATTTATCTTTGAGAGCATTTCCTCTTTGTAAGTCGGCCACCTAGACACGTTAATTTTTTCCACACAATACTTGTTAAAGAGATACTTCAATGGCCAATGATTCTCAACCATTCATGAGCCACAATCCATAATAGTCAGTTTTCAGGAGCAGGAAAATGCAGGCTAATCCTAGGGTGCCCATGATACCTGGCTGTGCTAAGTAGCAAAATTATGGGTTTTTTCTTTTCATTACAATTCACATACAGCAAATATGTTATTTGCATTTTGACATTAAATTAATTGCCACATAAAATATGTTTCAATAATCTTATTTTGTTCTCATTAGTACCCAGTTTAAAATACTTACAAAATAGTTAATAATAAATACTTTTAAAATACTTTTAAAAAATAAATAAAATAAACACTTTAAAATCGCTCACAAAGCACTATTTTCATTTCTGATACGTATTACTCTGTTTTTTACACATATAATCATATTCTAAAAGGTGAGGTGGAAACAGTTACTGGCCCTAAAATATCTGTTCATAGTGTTTTGATTATACTTGTGCTTTGGGTGTGTACATGTTTACATATATGCATATATGTGTGTATGTATCCAGGCATGCATATGTATCCAGTACCTTTTTAGTACTTGTATTGTTACATCACTGAATACACAATATAATTTTTACTTATCTTTCTTATGACTCATTTGACCTCCGTGAGAAAACATGTGGCATATTCCCTTATTCATCTATGCTTTTCCAAAGCCGGGCTTAATACTTGACATATAATAGCTGGTCAGTAAATTTGCTTTAATTTTTACTGAAATATATTGCTCTAAGCCAGATTTTCACAAACTGTTATCAGAGATACAGTAATTCTGCAATATGTGAGTAATAATATTCTAGGATTTCACACACAGAATACTCTGAATACTAAACTCCCTCTTGGGATGCTGTAATGTTCATTACATTAATCATACTCTCAAAAAACTAAAGATTACCAAAAAAGGCAATCTTTTTTAACACTGCTTAAGATATAAACAAATTTTCCCATTTCCTTTTTTTCATATATCTCCCCTGATGTCTTAATTTTAGAAGCACATTGCATTATGATAAATACTTACAGAGTGACTAGAGTATTATCTGGCATAGACCTAGGTTGAGAATGACATTAATGAACTTTGCATACTGAGTTCAATTCCAGAAGTGAATACTGTACTTTTCTGAGAACGTGCTGTCTCATGTGGCAGATAACTTATATATAGGAAAAAGTATAGTATGAAATTTGAGAAATTTTGGCTTTAATGTGTGAAGAATTTTTATAATTGCTGTGCGTACAGTGAAAATAGCTATTTTGTCATCTAAACAGGCCGGGAGAACTTGGAAATGTGAAAGTCCTTAAAATTCTACTGCTTACTGTAATCTCAGTATGAAATAATGTAATTATGTTTACTTGTAAGTTATCCTGTGGTCGCAGATAGGAAGACTTGATACTATAAATATGTCAGTTCTTCCCATATCAATCCATATTTATGTTAATATAAAAGTAAAAAATAAGCCAACAGTTTATTTGAACAAAATAAGCTTAATTTAGAGTTTATATGACAAAAGAAGTATGCAAAAAAAATCTGGGAAATTATGTTGAAGATAAACAACATGGGAGAGCTAGCTCTATAAGATATTAAAACATATGATGAAGTCTCAATAAATAGAACAGTATGATATTGGTTCAAAGAAACAGAATAGGAGTACACCCAAATACATATGAAAAATTATTGTACATAGGAAACGGTATGAATGCAAAAAAAAAAGTAGAAAAATTAAGTTGACTCCATATACCATTTCTTATACAAGCAAAGTTCCAAGAAAATAAAAGATTTAAATGAACTAAAGTGGTAGCAATTAGAACAGTGAATATAATTTTAAAGAAAGTAAAAAAATAAATAAATAAATAAATAAAGATTGAGCCCAGATGAATGTACTAAGCGTTCGAAACAAGAATCCACAAAAACTTGTAGGTGAAGACAAATGTTTTATTTTGGGAATGATGCAGAAACTGGTATCAAAATTGACTTGAGGTAAATAATCAGTTAGAATTTGTGGAAACCTGAGGAAGTCATATGCACAGAATGAAAACTGGGTTTGATGTTAAGGAAAGATGTATATTCATTTGCACAGACACCCTTAAGATTATATGTGGCTATAGAGGGAAATGTGGCTATAATCTTAAGGATGAGTTTTTGGTGGCATCCACTGAAAAGACATAAAAAGTAAGAGAGTAACTTGAGTGCATAGGCGAGGCATGTCAAGACCTCAAGGGAGGAGGTAGTTTGAAGAATTTATTAGGTGATCAACAGCATCTAATGTTGCAATAGGTGTTTATTCATACAGAGTAAGATAAGAGATAGAAAGACAGCAAAGCAAAGAACATGCAGGGATGTGCCTTGTAATTTTTACACTATGACTTTCAATTCTCTTCAATTTCCATTTCCACAAAGAATGTTTACTTGACATTGAAAAGGATATTAATTGTAGGCATCTCTTATTTCCTTTGTATTTTAATGAATCATCATTTCAAAACTTTTGCCACCTGTCAACGTTAAATATGACATAACTACATTGCCCTTCATACTAGTGAAAATTAAATTTTTCACTGATTGGAAAATACACATAGTGATTTATTTCAGAGGGTAAAACATAATTATACTAAAGTCTGTTAAGAATCAGTTCTGCTAGGAGTCTCCTTCAATGTGTTTCAAATATTCGGTGTGTTCCAAATGTAAGACAGAGTGGAGAATGAAAACTTTCAAGTTTGAAACACCAAAGGTTGTATAGGATGGGGGAGACCAAATACCATAAAAATTCACCAGCGTGATTTTATCTTGAAGGTCTCATAGGAATCCATGTTCCATCTCTTCCGTTATTCCCTGGTAACAGCGTGATTTTGCCATTGTCTTCAATTTCCAAATGCATTAAAAGTGTGGCAAGATACAATTAGATTGTGTAACTTAAATGCTAGTAAGACATATCTAAGCAAGCATAGGGCTCTGCACTTACAGAAATGTACAAGTAAATCTAATTTACTAAAATACATTTATTACATGTAAATTTAAAACACTGCGATAGCCGGGCGCGGTAGCTCATGCCTGTAATCTCAGCACTTGGGGAGGCCGAGGCAGGCGGATCACGAGGTCAGGAGATCGAGACCATTCTGGCGAACACGGTGAAATCCCATCTCTACTAAAAAAAAATACAAAAAATTAGCTGGGCGTGGTGGCGGGCGCCTGTAGTCCCAGCTACTCTGGAGGCTGAGGCAGGAGAATGGCGTGAACCCAGCGGGCAGAGCTTGCAGTGAGCCGAGATCACACCACTGCACTTCAAACTGGGTGGCAGAGCAACAGTCCGTCTCAAAAAAAAAAAGAAAAAAAAAAATACTGCGATACCTTCCCCCATTTTACACTGTTTTTTTAAATAATTATTTTGTATCCTTTCTAAACTGAAAGTTCCATGGACATAGGGATGATGTCTTGTTTATTGTATTCATTTTACTGTATGGCTAGAAACTGGGGCTGGCCTTTTTGTGTATTACTGTACTTGTTCCATACCTCATATTATCAGATGGTTGATTTATTATTATTGTCATCATTTTCATTTTACCAATGAGGAAATGGATTCGGAGATTAAACACCTTGCCCTAGATCAAACATAACTCTGACTCCGGAAGCCAAATTCTTAGCCACCTCATGGTGTTGCCTCAGTACCTGAACTGTATTAGTGTACTTAGTGTAGTTATGTTAAGTTAATGCACTTACTGTATGCAAGAAAAAGGACTCTAAGATGATGGAGGGTCTCAGAGCCAAGTTATGTCAGTAATGAACTACAGATATTCAATGTAAGTTCAGGAAGAAATAAGAGAGGTATGTAAACTCTCATGAATATTTGAGGTTTTCCATATCATGGATAATAATAATTATGCTTATTATTATTTTAATTATTAATATTTGAATCCACAAAAAGAAGATAGAATGAAGTGTGGTAGATGTAACACAATTTAATTCAATAGTGAGCATATTTGAATAACTGGCATAGTGAAAGGACTGATACTATTCATCTTTACGGCTGGTGACTAGGCAGATAGTAGATGATTATCTGTCACGAAGGCTGTTGAAAAGTCTTCAAGTGGTGAGCTAATTTCTTCCAAGTGTTATGAATCTATAGAATTTAGTATACTCCTCAACGTTTATCATGTTGAGAATAAGATTTCCACTGACTTGAGAAAAGTAAAACATAATCTATAAAGCAGGAATATCAGCTGTTGTTATTCCCCAGGACCAACTTAAATATAAACCTCTGATTTACATAGAACATAAGTATGTATGTATACATTTTTGGAAGCAGATTTGATTGCAGTTATGAATTTGCTAAAGTGGTAAATGCATTGTTGGCATCCAACCATTTACTGTTTTGGGATAATTATTAATATAGTTACTACTCTTCTGCCTATGAATGTGAATAATTAGAATAATTAGAATGAGTCATATTTTAAATCCTCTTTCCAACTTTGAATTATATTGTATGTATACTTGAGCATTAAAGATGTAAAAAATGACATGAGTTTTCCATGGAGTATCATACAAGTATTACATCAAGACATTTTCCTGTAGATTATTTTAGTAGTCATAGAATTTTACTACATTGAAGGAATTGATATTATGACATTTTTGATAAGGAAACCAAGAGTGACCCTTTCAAATTGTACAATGTCAACTTCTACGAAGAAAGATAATTGAATATTGTTATTTGTTATTAAGAAGATTGAAAAATTTCAGTCGTATTGCCATAGTCTGTTGATTGAATTGATTAAGCGTAGCCATAAATATATAACATTTATTTTTATGTTTTTTCTCTTTTGCTTGGTTATGTGGAATCTATGCTATTACTTTGACCTCCAATGTTTAATTCAACAAGCAGAAATATAACCTTTTCATTTGACAAAATCCACTTATTTTGCTTGAAGAATTATAAAACAAAACCAGCAGGTGCCTG
This sequence comes from Rhinopithecus bieti, assembly GCF_001698545.2. Lineage (NCBI taxonomy): Eukaryota > Metazoa > Chordata > Mammalia > Primates > Cercopithecidae > Rhinopithecus > Rhinopithecus bieti. Next base: position 1,334,665 of record NW_016826690.1, read on the forward strand.
AGATTGAGTACTTGAAATTATCATTTAAAGCAAAGTGTCTTGTATGGTTTCAACATTGTTCACTCCATTTTCTGGCAGCTGACATTCATTTACTCTCAATAAGTGAATAAGTAGTCGGTGAGTGTCCCTGATGTCAAGGAGCTGTCATAATTTCCATGGAGTTAGCTCTGTCAGGCATTACAGAAATTCGCTGTGATCATGCTGACAACTCTTTTGCATAGTCATAAAGTATACAGCAGAGCAGTTTGCCCCAAGGCTAAGGTCAGGCTTTTTATTTTGCTATTATGAGAAATCAATAAATACACAATACTATTTGTCTTATTTCTTCTAAGGAAGGGGCAGACCAAGGCATATTTTCCTCCTTATAATTCAAAATATTTCTAACATTATTATTATTATTATTATTATTATTAT